>NC_056728.1:636055326-636220326 GCF_019279795.1 Protopterus annectens | reverse complement strand
GAACTCCAATGGTAGAGGCTGCTGATAGACCAGATTGAAACAGGTCGGCCAGATAGTCTAGTATTATCGACATTAGTGCTGAAAAGGGGTCTACTTGTTTATCTTTCAGCCAACAGGTAAATCTTTTCCACTTGCTCAGATAAGTAATTCTAGTGGAAGACTTAGGAGAAGCAATGAGAATATCACGTACTGGTAAGAAAGATCATTCTGCCTGGCAATCAAGGGAAATGGAGTAGCCAAGCCATTAGCTTCAGGCTGTTCAGGTTGGGATGAATCAGGTTCTGTGGGTCTGAGATCAACTCCGGGATTGAATGGAGAATCCATGGTTGATCTAGTAGGTGAGGCCAAAGGAATGGGAACCAAATCTGTCATGGTCAATATGGTGCTATGAGGATTCCCTTGCTCTTTAACCGTCGGGCTTTCTTCAGAAACAGGGGAATGAGAGGAAAGGGCGGAAATGCATAAAGAAGACACGAGGGCCAATCGTGGACTAGAGCGACCCTGGGTGACTGTCCCGGAGGGGGAATCAGGGCAAAGTAGTTGCTGCATTTGTAGTTGGTCGGGGATGCAAAGAGGTCGTAGCAAGGACGGCCCCAGCGGTGGAAGATCTCCGCCGCTATCAAGGGATTCAGGGACCACTTGTGAGGTTGCAGAATGCACCTGCTGAGTCTGTCTGCTATCATGTTGGAACTCCCGGGAATGTGTGTTGCTAGAAGAAAATGGCTGGTAGCCATCGCCCATTGCCACATCCTCATTGCCTCTTGACAAAGGGGGTAAAGATTTGGTTCCACCTTGCTTGTTGATGTACCAGACCGCCACCATGTTGTCTGACTGAATCGCAATTGTCCCACACAGCAACAGGGGATGGAATGCTTGCAACGCCAGAAGCACCGCCCTCAGCTCTAGAACAGTTATATGCAGATGGGCCTCCAGTTGGGACCAAGTGCCTTAGACTGTCTGTCCCTGACATAGCCCCCCCCACCCCATCAGGTAGGCGTCCTTGGTCACTGTGACCTTGGGTTGTTGGGGGTAGAAGGGGTGAGACCATTGTGACAGATTGTGTGTCATCCACCATTTTAAATCTTGTTTGCACCTGTGGGTTACTGGAATCATGGCTGAAAGGGATACCATTGGGTGAGCAGTAGCCATTGTAGAAACCTCATGTGAAACCTGCCCAGGGGAACAATGGTGATGGAGGCTGCCATGGAACCCAACAGCTGTAGAACCGAGTGAGTCATGGATTTTTCCTTTGAAAGGATTGGAATTTGTTGTTACTTTATCCTTAAAAGTCTATGCTCTGGAATAGCAGCTCTGCAGTTTGTCCAAGATAACCCCTACGAATTCTGTCGGCTGAGATGGGGTGAGATTGGATTTCTGCCAGTTTATGGTTATGCCTAGCCTTTGAGCAGTGAGGAGAGAGTATGCCAGGGCTTTTTCCAGTAGATGTCTGGTGGGGGCGGAATGGTTAGCCATGCAGAAGGGTACAAGGAGAAACGTCCCCCAACCACCTCCAGAGGAAAGGAGTTGGGCCGCTCTTCAGGAGCATTGATAGTATTGACCGGGGAAGGAATCCCTGGAACCCTGATTATGTGGGTCCCCCTCTGCCCCGAAAGGAGGTTCTTCCCTGCGAGTTTCCCCCTCTGCCTCTGGGGGAGAACTCAGACTGTCTCTCACGGAAAGGACCCTGAGATTTCTTGAACCATATTCTTCCCACTATTTTGGTTTCGGGAGAAAGCATATTGAGGGGAAGAATTGACACCTACGGCAGAAAGGGTCTTACCGTCTTGCTCACATCTGGCCAGTGTGCTTTTAACTTTGAGCCCAAACAACGAGGAGGGCTCAATGGGGCCATTAAGAAAGGAAGACTTAAAAGGTTCTGTGGAGTTGCACAAGCGCATCCAGGCATGTCGTCTCAGGACCGCAGCTGAACCTGCTGCTCTAGCTGCTCCTTCTGATGCGTGAGATATCAATCGCATAGAGGAGTTAGATTATAGACTCAATGGTGGTCAACTGAGAGGTCACTTTGTCACGGACCTCATCAGACACTGCACCAGCCAAGATTTCAGACAGCCCAGAAACCAGACCCCTTTGAAGCCTGGTAAAACGTACCATATAATTCAGGGACCTGATAGCAAAGGTCGCTGAAGCAAAAGTGCGCTTCCCTATTCTGTCCAGGGCCCGGGACTCTCTGTTAGGCAGATGGACATTCTGGCTTTCTTCTGCCAGATCCTTTTTTGTTGCGGCCGCCACCACCAAAGCATCTACAGGAAGACCTTTGGACCAATGGGGATCTTAAGCAGGGATCTGAAGCAGGAGGGGACAAGATCTTATTTGGCCTCCAGGGAATATCTTCAACAGTATCAGGGGCCTTCCAAGCACGCTGCATGATGAACTTGACAAGTTCATCAACAGGTGGAGTAACCCAGGAGGTAGGGGGCCAGGCGCGAAAGGACTGCAGGAACACAGATTCCTCAGGGGCCGGATTAGAGGGCTGCCAGTCACCTCTCTGTTTCAGGATTTCAAGGATATCGCCGAAGGATACCTGAGAGGGTGACCGAGGGGATCCTTCCCCCTCATCAAAATCTGTGTCTTCGGTGAGGGACTCCTCTGTGGAGTCCATGTGTTTCCTCTTACACAAACTTTTCCAGTGGACCTCCTCAGTGGGAGAAGCTGGGGAAGACAACGGAAAAGGGGATTCCTGAGGGAATATGCCCTGAGGCCCTTGCACCCAGTGTCCTCTAGGTGCAACTTGTGAAACCAGTGTACCAGAGGAGGGCGGAGGTATAGACAGTCCAGTATCGCCAGCAGCAGCGAAAGCCTTCTCCATCAGTTGGAAGGCTGTTCCACCCAGAGAGGAGTGTATGTCTAGGACAGGGGGCGCTACTCCTCTAAATGGCTCAGCCTGCCGACTCAGAGTCCCTGGATGGGTGTGGAGTAGCAAGCTGTGTGTGTCACAGCTGATATCCTGGGTCACAGCAAAACTTTCCTGCCACGAAGGCAACTGCGGTTCCTTAGTGAGATCCATAAACGAAACCGCAGAAGGGGAAGACTGTACTACATCCATGGACTTCAAAGGCAATGAAGGAGGAGAATAAGAAGGTGTCTTTGGAGATGGGTGATCACCTCCCAAGGAAGGATAGTTCCTGGGGGGTGGAATACCTCTGGCCAAGAATGCCTGGTCCACAAGACGCAACACATGTTCAGAAAGACTTCTAGTGGACCTCACAGAGACTGAGGGAGAAACAGGCCTGTCCACAAAAGAGGCATCTCATCTGTCCGCACAGAGGACAACGGTGCCGAGAAAGACTGAACCACTGTAGTCTGCACCGAAGAAGTCATCGGTGCCGATGGCATTGTCTGCACCGACACAAGGATCGGTGCCGAAGTGGTTGTCGGTGCCGAAGCTGGAACCGACAAAACTGGAGTCAACAATAAAGGCCTCGGTTCTGACGAAGATCTCAGAGCAGACGTGGTCAAGGTCTGCACAGACTGAACGGTCGGTGCCGATACAGTGGTCATGGTCTGAACCGAGGAGCCCCTCGGTGCCGATATGTAGAAGGCTGCAGGTGAGGATGGAGCTGAAATCACTAACGGAGCCGAAGGCCTGGGCACCGAAAGCACTGGGGCTGACAGAGCGCTCCGGAGCCAAAATTTTAGCCTTTTTAGATTTTGGTTGGTGAGAGTCCCCAGCCAGGGACAAAGGCAAGGATTTAGCCTTAGTAGAAACATCCATTTTCTTATGGGCTTTAGGAGGAGTTGACCTCTGACCCAGAAATAGCCTCTGAAAAGGGAGATTTTAGAAGTCCCTTCAGTATCAGCTTATTTTTCCTTTCTAACAAAGTTCTATTAGAAAGGTTCTCACAAATAGTACAAGGTGGTTCAATAGATAAATGGGAAGCTCCCAAACAATAAACACAGAGTGTGCATCAGAAGTAGGCAGTTTGTGTCCACAATTAGAACACCGCTTAAACCCCGGACTACCCTTTTTATCTGCCATATTAACAAATAGAAAAGTACCAACAATGGTACAAGAGAGTACCCGAAGGTATGAAAGAGAAAGGAAAAAGGATTACCAACGATGGTAAGGAGAAAATGACCTCGCGGTAAAACGGGTAAGTAAAGGACAGAAAAAACCTGAGGAAATTCTGAACGCTAGATGCGATAGGGCAAGAGACAATAAAAGATCAACTTTTCTGACAGAAAAGTAATTTGTAAAGCAATCAAACAACAACTGACTGTACTTAGCTCAAGAGAAGTAGCTTGACATGACCGGATGGCAACATGGCAAACGAAATCTGAGGTAACACAGAGAGGGGAATTATGGGTAAGAGATTAGCTCGAGAGTTTGAAGCTGACACGAGCTTGGAAAATGGCTGGCTCGGTTCCGAGCTCGGAACCAATACCCATGCATAAGGAATGAATGAGGATTAACAATATCAGATAGACATTTACCATTAAAAAAAAAGAAAAATAGAAATTACATTAGAAATCCAGGAAGATATGTTCCTTAGGGTTTTGGAGCAGTCACTTGCCCTGCACCATCTGCTAGTTTCTGGGTGGGTTGAGGAGGGAGGAATAAGGGTTACTAAGGAAACCTGGATGATGGGAGGAGGGGCTTAGAATATTCACAACTGCTGCTTGCTGGGTCTTGGGTAATTAAACACCCCCAACCCCAGTCTAGTTTGAGTTGGGTTGCTGCATTCTAATCACCCCCCAGGAAATGCCTAGATTTGTCTTGTGGGGGGGGGGGGGGGCAAGACTTAGTAGGATAACTTTTGTTGAATCTAACTAGAGTGGAATGCATTCATAATCTTCCCCTTTTCTTCCAGTCTCTGGAACACCTCAGCAGATGCCCAAAGATAAACCATTTTTCCAAGGGAGCATTAAGGAGTTCATCTATAACATGCTCTGAGAGAGATTTATTCCTCAGCCAGGCATGTCAGTAAGCCACAGATCCACCTAGAGCAGCTGCCCTACATGCTGCATCCAAAATATCATAGACACATTTTCAGCTTTATCAATGGTAGGCTCGGTTTCCTAAACTTCTATAATTTCTTTGAAAACATTACTGAAGATGAGGATAATGATTTTGCAGATGATGTTACTCATCTTGCCCTGGCTAAAGACTTGGATAAGTTTCAACATGCGGGTATTATCAACAGACTTGTATATGCCCTCCCATACCACTATTGCAGTATTCATAACCCAAGGCATATCCTGCTGAGGACTGCCCAACGTCTGGCCAGTATATCAAAGACCTTAGTATTTATAGGGGTCGTACATCACACATACGCTCCCCATGCAGAATGAAGGGGAATAAATGTAAAGTACAGATGCACACACTCAGAACATCTTTGCTGCCAGTCTGAACACCATTCATTGCATGTCAGTCTGAACGTCGTCCTGCTGTACTGGTTACCCATGCTATGTTTTCAGATAAAAACAGAACACTTTAGTGCTGTTGGGTCCATGTCCTCAGGAAAGGTAAAATGTCTGTGGGGGGTAGATTCCTCAAAAAGACTCACAACCAGTGCTTTTTCTGTTTGGGTGCTTCTCATGATCATATGTAGTGTTCTATCTTGCCAGGCTTTTGTCCTGAAGACACTATGTAGCCGTTTCCCCTTTTTGCCTATTAACCTTGAAAACCAATGTCTTAAGCTGTTGGCTCAAGGTGCTTTGCCAGAAACTTCCCATCTCAAGGGTCAGCTCTCTGCTAAGTAAAAGGCCAAAAAACCTGTGTCTGTGCAGCTGGACTTGTTGTCCAGTCTCCCCAGACATGTCCCTTGAGGCTAGTGAAAGCCCAGATTGTCCAGTGGCTGTCTGGGATTCCTCTGCCACTATCCTGTTGGAAGCAGCAAGGGATCTAACTTCTCGCACATCTGCAGAGGCTTTACAAATATCTGCTCCAGAAGTTGAGGAGGAAACTTGGCTGATTATATCCAGGGGACCGAGGGGAATTCCACATATCTTAGTACGATTCCTATGACACTTACTGAATGTTGCCAAGAGTCTGATCAATTCTCTGAAGGCGTTTTGTGCAGGTGTCTGCAGAAAAATAAACAGAAAACCAAGTATATTTCCCCTGTTTTTAAGGATCTCCAATGTGAATGGCAAGATTTTACTCAGTAGTTATTTAATGCTTTAAAGCTTCCTCAAAGGGTTTCTGTGCCTGCCTCTCCCTGGTCTTCCACTTGTCTTAAAAGACCCAGGAAACTAGATTCTTAAGATGAAGCCCTGAATTCTGGGGAAGAGTCCTTTGCTTACTCTTCTCATAATCCTTCCGTCTTGGACTATGGTTCAGAGGAAGAATATTCTATTGGTTCAAATTCCTCTTTGGAGGAACTCTCCTTTGGGGATAATGTTGGGCATAAGATGGCATTCTAAGTAGGATTGTTCTCAAGTCTCTGACATTCAGAAAAGGTAGGAGTCTCCTAAGTCATCGACTGTTCCCCCCTGTTTTGGTTGCCTTCCTGGATACCTTTTCAGCTACTTCTGTAGCCCGTGATTTTTAGCCCCTTGCACCCAAGAAACCTGACAGATTTTCCACAGTGCCTGACTAATGCAAATTTCTTTATAAATGTCCGTCTGCTGAACTTCTGTAGTCTCGCTCTCCTCTGACCAGCCCTGCAAGCTATTGCCCTCTACCAAGTTGCTCCCTTCAGATAAAGACAGTAGGGCTACGGAATGGCTAGGCAAAAAGCTTTAAACTGCTGCCACTTTATCCTTTTGGACTATCAACTACCAGACTGATATGACCAGGTATGTTTTGGCCCTCCTTTCTCAGGTTTCCAAAGTGGTTTCTGGTCTTCCTGAGAGTGAAAAGGCTTCTGACCTTCCCATGTTGGGTCTTACCTCTCATGTTGCTCCCGACTATCAAACACAGCTGATGCCTCATCCATGCCTGCAGCCTTGGCTCAGTTATGAAGGGTTACTCTTGGCTTTGTCCTTCAGGCTTTGCCTGCTGGATACTCCTTTGGATAATAAAAATCGTTTTGGTGTTGCTGTAGAACTTTTCAAGTCTCTCCAGGACAAGGATAAAGCCTTCTAGGAGTTGAAACATACATTTTGTTTCTCCTATTCTTAAGGTTCAGAAGAATCATCCCTCCAAATCTGCTTTTGTTTGCAGACCGTCTCACTTCCGCCTAGAGGAAAAAAGGGTTCTAGACATGTGCCTCCTGCTAAGTCTATACCACTCAGAAACCTGTTTTTCAGGATAAGCTGGTATCATCTGACAATTCGTTTCCCCTTTCCTTCTGCCAGGTTCCCTTATCCCAGTGAGTTTCCCTGTCTCTTCCTAATTAGGTAAGGATCACAGCAGACTCTTGGTTCTATCCATCATCCAACCAAGGATATTTCATGGTTTGGAAATCCCTTGCTCCTTTTTGAGCATCCATCAAGCTCCTTGAGAACAACTTTTTCCAGAAGTGCTCCATTCTTTTTTGGTCCAGGGCACCATTCAAGCTGTGCTTCCTGCCCAGGTAGGGAGGGAGGCTTATTCCAGAATGTTTTTTGGTTCCCAGAAAGGAGTACTCGGAGACAAATTCTGGATCTTTCCCAGCTCAACACCTTTCTCAAAATTCCCTCCTTTCTGATACTGTCCATTCAGACTTTATCTCACCTTCTACCCCAGGCCTTTCTTGTCTCTCTGGATCTCAAGGATGCCTTCCCTTCATATCCCCAGCCATCCTCTTTTCAAGAAATATTTACCTTTCTCGGTTTCTTCTTTGCATTTTTCTTTGCTTTGTCCTTCAGCCTCCCTACTGCCCCCCCAAGGGGTATTCACCAAATGCCTCACTCCTGTCACTGCCTTTTGCAAAATGAGAGGAGTTCACATCTATCCCTACCTGGACAATCTGCTCATTCAGTCTTCTTCCCCCAGTGGTCTGCTTCAGAATTTCAAGTTAACTATTTCCCCATTACAGAGTCTTGGGTTCATCATAAATTTCCAGAAATCAACTCTGGCACCTTCTCAGGATTATATTTTCCTCAACTACAGGCTTCAGTCCATCCCCATGTTGGCCTGTCTCACACTGCCTTTTTACATTCTCTTCTTCCTCTGGCTTCAGTCACAGTCAGGGAATTTCTCAGGGTCCTTGGGTTCATGGCTTCCACCATTCCAATCCTCCCACTGTCCAGGCTCCACATGAGAAAACTTCAGTGTTACCTCAAGTCAGTGTGGCTCCAACTTTGCCATCCCTGAACTTCCCAGTACCTTTCCCCATCTCAGGCGTGAGCTTCAGTGGTGGATTCATCACTTACTCTCAATCTGGGGCTTCCTTTCCAAGCTCAAGTCCTGACTTAAGACATCTTTACAGCCACTTCAGCTCTCTCAAGGTTCAGAATATTTGGCTTCTTCAGATCACATCAGTATAAAGGAGATGACAGCTTTGATTATAGCTCTTCGGGCTTTTCATTCTCTCTTTTAACCTGGACCCTCAAAGTTTCCACAGACATCTGGTATGTCAACGAGTGTGTGTGTGTGTGTGTGTGTGTGTGTGTGTGTGTGTGTGTGTGTGTGTGTGTGGAGGGGGGGGGGGCTGGAGAGGGTACAAGGTCTTATCTTCTTTGCAGACTAGCTCTTCAGGTCTGGGACCTAGCTGTCTAGTATCAAATGAATCTTCAGGCAATTTACATAGTCTCTGAGCTCAATCTAGTGGCACACAAGCTCACAAATAAATCCTTTACATGCTCCTGGACATTGTCCATCAGTGGGGCATTCCTCAGGTAGATCTTTTTGCCTCCACACTGAACAGATAACCTTCTCTATTCTGTTCTAGATTCCCAAGTCCCCTGGCTTGTAAGGTGGATGACCTGCCTTTTCCTTGGACGGTGATGTTTCTCTATGCCTTTCCTCTGTTACCATGAGTCTTGCACAAAATCAGACAGGACTCTCCCAAAATGTTGTTACTGACACCATTTTGGCTTAGACAGCACTGATTTCTCCTTTCTCACTCGGTCAACAGTAATGACCGTAAGTCACCTAACTGGATGGATCTTTTCAAACAAGAGTGTTCTCTTATCCCTCCTCACTTGCCCACTCTTAGTTACACTGTGGGTGATAGGGTTTTGATCCCTTTCATGCACCTCTTTCATGATGATATGATTCCGGTTCTGCAAGATGACAGGAAATCCTATATGTCCAAATGGAAAAGATTTTCTGTCTGGTTCCTCTCTCTCTATCAGGAAACCCTATCTGATTTTCTCTTATTTGTGTGATCTGCTCCATGCTATATTAGCATATTCTTCACTCAAAGCTCACCATCAGCAATTTCTACTTGTCTGCCCTTGATTCCTCCTATGGTCTCTAGATTTTAGGTCAAGAAATTTCTTAAAGATGTCCTTCATATCAGACCTCCCAGGAAGCCTATTCCACCTTCCTGGCAACTGAAGTATGTGACTGAAAAAATTGACTCGGGCTAATTTTGAGCTTACTTCTAAGCTTCAACACTGTACTTGAACTGAATGATTATTCTTTTCGCTCTCACTTCAGACAAGAGAGTGTCTGAACTTTAGGCTCTCATGGCTGTTCCTCCTTTCTTAGTTTCCCACACAGACACGGTGTCTCACTGTACTAACCCCCCCTTCTTTTATGCCCAAGGTGGTCACAGAGTTCTCCCTTAGACTATTTATCTACCTTCCTTTTTTTTTTCCTTTGCCGCAGTCTGCCAGTATGAAGGGTCTTCACACCTTGGAGTTGCACAGACATCTCAGATATTACTTGGATTAAACTAAAGTTATTCACAAATCTGAGCATCTTTTTGTTTACTTTCATTCCAGGTCTCTAGGTTTGGCTGTTTCTAATCAAACAAGTTATTTACTGCAACTTTGGGAGATTCCTCCTTTTCTAAGAATCACTTCAGTCCCAAAGTGGCAAATATACATTATTTCTTTTCACTTACAGGGCATTCTACAACAGGTTTCTGTTCAGTCAAAAGTGATGTATTCCACAGTTTTACATTAGAAGGCTGAGTAAATAGTTGCCAGTGTTAGAAGTTGGGCCACTGTTATGTAGGGACACTAACACGTTTTCTGAGGCTTCAAGAATGGAAGCTATAAAAAAGCTTAGGTTGAGCTAATCGAAGGAAGGACACTGAGCAAACTCGGATCTATAATATATAACATCTATAAGTATCCTGTTTTTTTGCTTATTTGTTCAAGTTATTTATAGCACTGTCTACTGTATATTTTTCTAGCTAGTTTCACTGTGTGCGAGGTATTAACTGGAAATTGTCCAGTTTTATTAAGCATCTGCTGGGTTGTTTGTTTCTGATAACTTGCTGCAGTTAAATGCTTTCTCTAGAGGCTCCTTTAGCCATTTAAAACTTTCATTTAGAGGCTCACTGCTGCTTTTCTGCTGTGAGAATCTGTAGTTTGTTTCTATGTAGTGTGGATATTTGTAGCATTATCCATATTCAGGCTTGTATTGGGGCCTAGTGTTTGTGGAGGCTGTGTGTCTGAGCACATATTCAGGGACATCTTGGTTTAGCCAAAGCCATCAGGCATTTCAGTGAGAGAATTGTTTAAGGTCACTGGCTGACTGAGGTCACCTGGACTACAGCTTAGACTAAGCACCTCATTGGTTCTTTTGAGCTTTTTGTTTCTTAAAAGTTGTCTCAGGTTTCAGCTTTCTGTTACCTAAGAAGTTAAGTTGGGAGTGTTTCTGCCATTTCACACTGAGCTAATCGAAGGAAGGACACTGAGCAAACTCGGATCTATAATATATAACTAAGTATCATGTTTTTTTGCTTATTTTTCAAGTTATTTATAGCACTTTGTTTACTGTATATTTTTCTAGCTAGTTTCACTGTGTGCGAGGTATTAACTGGAAATTGTCCACTTTTATTAAGCATCTGCTGGGTTGTTTGTTTCTGATAACTTGTTGCAGTTAAACACTTTCTCTAGAGGCTCCTTTAGCTGTTTAAAACGTTCATTTAAAGGCTCACTGCTGCTTTTCTGCTGTGAGAAACATTTCTGCAGTTTGTTTCCCAAGTTGGTGGCTTTGCAGTTGCCCACCCCTACTGTAAATTTGATCTGGAACCCTCCTCCCAGTCTAGTGTCATTACCTCATTCTACCCAATACAGGGAGAACATTTGAGAAGGCCAATAAAAAAAAAATTCTAAGCTTGTTTCCTGCCTTTCCTGTTGGTAGTCTAGTCTGGATATAGATTTGCTGTGTCCAGGACTATTTGTAGGCTTTGAGGCCCCCAAGCCTTTCTGTGTTGGAGGGAAGCCTTCTAGCTTAATTTTGTTTCTTAGAACTAGCCAGTTTTTTGTTTCAGCACTCAAGTCTGTTTCTTTGAGCTCAGCACTTGTTCAGAACTTATTGTAAGCACTAAATAAGCTACAAATTACTACAGCACTCAACTTTCCTCACTGTCCAGAGGAAAACAGTTTCTAGTACTTAACAAATAAGCACCTCTCCAGGCATGTCTAAGGGTCAGCTCCCGGTGTTTTCTCCTGTCTACCTGAAGAATCTGGGCATCTTGGGGCAATGCAGTAATTGCCTCATGTACACAAACAACCCTCTCCTCCTACCACCCAACACTACAACCCATGAGAGATGCACTTATTATATAGCCAAACTGGAAGCAAAGCTCTCTTCACCCAAGACAGGACTAGACAGTCAAGAGAAGGTAAACACTTGCACCACACCACACTCAGCACATAGTCCCTCAAAACCTACACCACCAAAACACACACATAGAAACACAAAATACACACCTACATTCACGGAGGCTCTCAGTAAAAACCTGCCCAAGCAACAGGGACCTCCAAAGAGGAAACACAAGCAACCTCCACCCCCCAACACAACCCAAATGACACATAGCCCACAAACTCAGTGTGCCACTCAACCACAGCCCATAAGGCATAGCAACGTACCAAACACTCTAGTCATAGGTGACTCTATAGTCAGGCACACTGATGTTCCACTCCAGGCTAAACAAGGAGAAAGTTACTGTCAGCTGCCTGTCGGGTGACAGGATCCGCCACATAATGCATGCACTCAGGTCACTCCACAACAAGTACAAATATGACTCTGTCATTGTCCATGTTGGTGTGAATGACCAGAGACGTACCTCCTTGGACTACATGTAAAGGGACATGGAGGAGCGGTCCGATCTTGTAGCCCAAGCAGGTATGACCCTAGCTCTGAGTAGCATCCTGCCATCACCCAGAATGATACCACAGTACAAGGACAAAAATGACTTCAACTGGCTAAGCTTCTGGTGTCCATTCTAATGGGATCCAGTATCTGTCTGCCTGGGATGACATGATCGACAAACCACGATGCTTTGCCAGAGATGGCATGCACCTGTCGCCCCTGGGATTCTGGATACTGGCTAAGGCTCTAGCCACCTCTATAGTGCCTTTTTTAGTCAAGGTTCAAATGACAAATTCACCACCCTAAAATGTACAGGCATGAAGAATCTGAGGGTATTGCTACTCAGTTGCTAGAAGTCTAAACCTCAAAATGCACTCACTCGAGGCACTCCTTAAAATGGAGAACATCGACATCTGTGCAGTGACAGAGACCTGGTTCAAGGCTCCAGAGAGTACCCCTGCATTACCAGGCTATAATTCATACCACACCTTTCAGCCACCTAACCTGGACCGAAACACTAAAGGCGGGGGCATGTCCATATTCATTAAGGATATCCACACCTCCAGGCTAGTTGCTCAGCATAATGCATCCGAGATTATCCAAGTGCAACTAACTCTGGGCAAGACCGCAATCCAAATTGTAGCTTGCTACAGATCCCCCACCATGCCCCAGGATTCCCACTCCTCATTTCTTAATACACTGGAAAATATTAGGGTACAACCTAAGACCCTAATAATGGGCGATTTCAACTACCCTACCATTAACTGGGAAAACTATTTATGTACTAACTCTTATGCTCAACGTTTTCTGGAATTCATAAATTCCAATGCCATGGATCAACTTATCCACATCCCACCAGAGGCAGCAATATCTTAGACCTGGTTATCACCAACATGGGCAACCGGTGCTCCACACCAGAGGTCAATTCCTCGTTGGTCAGATCTGACCACAAGCTAATCACCCTGGACATTCACATCCCTCCCCTACCCCCCATTAGGAAACCACAGTAAAAAATTTCTCCAAAGCCAACTTCACGCTTCTTACGACAGAAGTGGCAAATTTCACGACACCCATGCCGATGGACAATACAGGTATGACTGCTGAATCCTACACAAATGCACTTTATAAGCACTTAAACGAGTGCATGGATCGTGCAATCCCTACCAGAATTAAGATGCTATCCTCCAAAAAAGGGAAGCCAATCTGGTGGTCCCCTGCCATAAACAAACTCTACAACAGAAGAAAGAAACGGTTACAAGAGAGTAAAATCCCATGATTGGAGAAACTCCCTGGTCAGCCTCAGTAAGAAGCAGAGATCCCTCATAAAATCCTCCAAAGCTAGTTATGAAAACAAAATCGCCACTGACTCTAAAGACAACCACAAAGCATTCTACATCTATGTCAAGAATCTCAATGGCAACACTCAGATCTGCTCTGAGTTACAGCACAATGGCACTAAATATACAGAACCAACTGATATTGCCAACATCCTGGCAGATAGGTTCAGTGCTAACTTTACCCCCGTCATCCCCTAAAGGGCCCATCTCTATACCAGAAGAATGAAAAGTTCCTGTAAACAAAGCTGCACAGGTAAAAAACACACCATCCAAAGCCAAGAAAGTACAGTTTTGTACCTACCATAAATGTAGATGTCCGATAGGTATGCATCTGCAGTCCTAACATATGGGTTGTCCTGCCTCAGGCAGCCCTTCGGTCGGCCGGATTCCAAAGTCTGGGTCTGACCTCGGCTGATGTCGCACTTCACCCGACGTCATAGCTGCTGGGGTATAAAGGCATCAGCCGACGCAATTTTCCTCAGTGTTTCTTGCCCCAGATGCCAGGTGCCCTCTAGGAAGGCTAAATTTGGATAAATGCAAATAATTCCAAACAGTAGAAAGCAAAATATATATATACATATATATACATACAAACAAATACACCATAATAGATCCCCCAGCTAGCTAAAAGAGGGGTAAGTACAGTACAGTTTTGTACCTACCATAAATGTAGATGTCCGAACTGGATAGCATCTGCAGTCATAACAAATGGGTTGTCCTGTCGTCAGGCAGCCCTTCGGTCGGCCGGATTCCAAAGTCTGGGTCCGGCTTCGGCTGATGTCGCACTTCACCCGACGTCATCTCTGCTGGTCTTCGGGTATAAAGGCATCAGCCGACGTCATTTTCCTCAGTGTTTCTTGCCCCAGATGCCAATTGCCCTCTTGGAAAGCTAAATTTTGGATAAATGCCAATGTTTCCAAAATAGCAGAAGGCAAACACAAAAAATAAACATGTATGTACATATATACAAACAAATACACCATAAGAGACTCCCCCCCCAGCTAGCAATTAGGAGGGTAAATACCCTAGGAGTACTGCAGAGGGGAAGGAGGGAGGGTAATCCTGACTGCAGATGCTATCCAGTTCGGACATCTACATTTATGGTAGGTACAAAACTGTACTATGTCCTTCATGGATGCATCTGCAGTCATAACAAATGGGTAGAATACCATAGCCAAACTAGGGGAGGAGGAATAATAATTATGGTGTAGTCAGGATCCCTTGCAGTACAGCAGTGGCAAACCCTGCTCGGGATCTAGAATATAGAGGTAAATTGTAATGCTTGGCAAATGTATGCACGGAGGTCCAAGTAGCCGCCTCAATAATGTCCTTGGTTGCCACTCCTCTTAAGAAAGCTGTGGTAGTGGCTGTAGCCCTTGTAGAATGAGGTCTTATGTTCTGTGGAATTGGTTTTCCATGGTAGGAGTAACAGAATCTTATGCAATTTCCTATCCATTTGGAGACTGTCTGTTTGGAAATTGCTTTTCCTTCCCTTCCTGTTGCATAGGCTACAAATAGCTGGTCAGTTTTTCTGTTACCTTTGGTTCTGTCCAGGTAGTAGCGTAACTGTCTGTGTACGTCCAAGGTATGCATTATTCTTTCACCTCTGTTTTGTGGATTGGGAAAGAAGGTAGGTAGGTGGATTGCCTGATTTAAAGACACTCTGGATACCACCTTAGGCATAAATGTAGGATTAGTTCTCATGGACACCCTATCTTGATGGAAGATTAGGAAGGGTTGCACTGCCATTAAGGCCTGTCGTGCTGAAACCCTCCTTGCTGAAGTAATAGCCAGTAGGAAAGCAGTTTTCCATGACAGGTGTTGTAGATCTGCTGTTGCTGCTGGTTCAAACGGAGGGAGTGTCAACTTTTCTAGTACAAAATTCAAGTCCCATGCTGGTAATGGTGGTTTCCTAGGAGGTTTTACATTCTTGATCCCTCTGAGAAACTGCCTGAGTAGAGGATGTGAAAAGACAGGAGGATCAAAGCTGTATTCTGCTGAAATAGCTGATGCATGTATCTTGATGGAGGAATAGGACAGGCCTGTATGTAGAAGCTCTGCCAAGTACTCCAGAATGTTAGCAATATCTATGTTCGACACATCTTTTCCTCTTTCAGTACTCCAAATGACGAACCTTTTCCATTTTCCTGCATAGTTCCTTCTTGTTGAAGGTCTGCGGGCTTCAAGGATAATGTCTTTAACCCTTTGTGAAAGGTCTGGGTTAGTTACTGCTATGTGATGTTCCAGGCAGTCAGTTGCAAGGTTTTTAGGTTTGGATGTATGATGCTGTAGTTGTTGAGTTAACATCAGAGGCATCAGGGGTATTGACCACATTTTCTCCCGAGACATGCTCCTCAGCAATGGGTACCAGTGTTGTCTTGGCCAGTTCGGAGCTATCAGAATTATCCTTGGACGTTCCTCTCTGATTTTCAGTAGTACCTTGTGCATCAAGGGAAGAGGTGGGAATGCATATGCTGTCAGGCCTTTCCAGCTGAAGGATAGAAAGTCCACCTTCCATGCAAGTGGGTGGAATGTCCTTGTGCAGAATTTTTTGAGCTGGTGATTTTGTGGGGAAGCGAATAGATCTATTTGTGGTATTCCCCATTTCTTTGTGATGGCCTTGAAGATGTCCGGGTGTAGCATCCATTCGTGAGCATCCGAGGTGGTTCTGCTTAAAATGTCTGCTAGGGTGTTCTCTTTTCCCGGTACAAATATTGCCTGTAACTGGATGTTGTAGCTGAGAGCCAGATTCCAAAGGTCCAAAGTCATTCTGCATAGGGGGTATGAATGAGTGCCCCCCTGTTTGTTGATGTACCACATGACTGTGGTGTTGTCCGTCCTTATCATCAAATGGCCTTCTTTGAGGAAAGGTCTGAATTTTAGGATTGCCAGTTTTACTGCCAGCATTTCTTTTGGTTTATGTGCAGGCGCAGCTGGTCCTGAGTCCACAGTCCTTGTACGCATTTGTCCAGCATGTGTGCCCCCATCCTAGGTCTGAGGCATCCGTTGTGATAGTTTGGGTTGCTCGAAAGTTGTGGAAGGGTAAGCCTGGGTTTGACTGGCATGCCCGAGCCCACCATAGGAACTCCTGTTTTAAGCATGGGATTAGTGGTATTTCTGTTTCTAAGCTGTGCCTGTGTTGAGACCATAAATTCTTTAGGTACCACTGTAACTTTCTCATATGCAGTCTGGCATGTGGGACCAAGATTATGCATGATGCCATGAAGCCCAAGGCCTGCAGAACTTTTCTTGCTGTTAGTTTGTTCTGCTTTGTTAATGCCAAGAAGTAAAGAGGGAGTTCTTTTTGTTTTCTGCAGTTAGGAATGCCATCTGTTTTACTGTGTCCAATTCCGCGCCAAAGAAAGTTCTTGTCTGGGATGGTATCAGTCTTGACTTTTGAAAATTGACTGTGTATCCCAGGGCTTGTAGTAAGTAAATGACCCTTTGTAAATCTGTTGTCAGCTTGCTTTTGTTGTCCGCTTGTAACAGGCAGTCGTCCAGGTATGGATAAATTTGGATTCCCTGTACTCTGCAGTGAGCGATTACTGATGCCAGGCATTTTGTGAATACTCTGGGCGCAGTAGATAAGCCAAAGGGCAATGCTGAGAATTGATAATGCTCTGATCCTGCAAGAAATCTGAGGTATCTTCTGCAATTTGGTCGAATGGGGACGTGCAGGTATGCCTCCTTGAGATCTAGAGTTACCAGCCAACACTCCTTGCCCAGCATGGGAAGAAGTTGCTGTAGGGTCAGCATTTTGAATTTTGGGACAATGATGTATGTGTTTAAGATGGACAGGTCGAGAATAGGTCTCCAGTTTTTTCTTTTCTTGGTACTAGGAAGAGTCTGGAGTAGAATCCTTTGCCCTGTTCTGTTATTGGTACCCTTTCCACAGCTCTCATCTTTATTAATTCTGCTGTCTGGTGCAGGGCTTCTATTTTTGATTTGGGGCAGGTTTGGCATTCCTCTTTTACTGGTAAAGTGTGGAAGTGGAACCGTAGCCTTGGTCTATGGTTTGCAAAATCCACTTGTCTTTTGTAATATAGTGCCAATTTTTCGAGAATAAGGCTAACTTTCCGCCTAATGGTGCTGCTATTTGCTCCCTGGTAGGCGGAGTCAGAGCCAAGTCACTGTGATTATCCTGTTGCAGTGGCAGTGGTTGCGTCTGTGCCTCGGTTATTGCCTTGCCACTGTCGTCCTCTGTAGGCACCTCCTCTGGATTGATTTCTGCCCCTAGAGCGTCTGTTCCTGCCCCTTTGGGATCTTGTGGAGTCAGGAAAGGACCAATTTTTGGCAGGCCAGTTCCTGCTAAACCTTGGGGCTGAACCTGTAGGAAATCTTTAACTGTTTGTACAGATTTTGCCTTCTCTTCCATTTTCTTCATTACCTGCTGGGCAGGTTCCCCAAATAGACTGGCCTTATCCATAGGAGTATCCAATAGCTTAGCTTTAACATGATCCGCAAGACCTGTTCTTTCAACCATGCATGCCTTCTTA
The DNA here is from genome assembly GCF_019279795.1 of Protopterus annectens. Taxonomy (NCBI): domain Eukaryota; kingdom Metazoa; phylum Chordata; order Ceratodontiformes; family Protopteridae; genus Protopterus; species Protopterus annectens. Next base: position 636,202,390 of record NC_056728.1, on the reverse strand, counting down.
TCACTGTGCCAGTCATGGCTGATCTAAATGAAGCCTCCAGTGCATCATAGCCACATTTTAAAGAATGGTTACTAACCTGTTGGATGTTATTCACCATTTCTAATACATATTTCTTATCTAAAGATTCATCAGAGGACAGCTTTTAATTAACTGATCAAGCATAAACTCTTGGTATTGGATCATGTGAAACTGACAGTTTAAAGCTCTAGCTGAGAGAGTAGCAGAGGTGTAGACTTTTTCCCCATCTCTCTAAGGACCTGGATTCCCTTTCAGAGGGAATAGGGTTTTTGCTGTGGTCGAGGCTACTGCCTTAGGCCCCTGGGATAGAGTTTCGGGTCTGCAAGTGGGGCCTTGTATAGGTGGTGATGAGTGTCTGGCACCCTGTAAAATCTATCTGGTTTGGCAGGGGCTGGAGGTAAAGAATCAGGTGCAGTGCAGACATCATTAAATGCATCGTCCACAACAGATAGGACAGGAGGTATAGCTAAGGGCCTATGTTGTGGTAAGTGCAGAAAAGTCCTAAGCCTTTTTCTTGAATCTGAGAAATCTTGACCCTGCCATTGGAATTGTTCTCTCATGGCATGTAAGGTTTCCCCAAAGGAGAATTCCTCTGGTGGAGAGGCAGCTGGAATGGATTCTTCAGCATCTGAATCTTCATAATTGGAAAAAGGAGCCTCTGGCTGGTCTGTAATGTCTGAGTCATCCGCAGAATCATCAGAGGACACAGGCTCGGGGGGCTCTGCTCTAGGTCTCTTTTCTGGGGGCTGAGAGGCCCTGTCTGGGTGAGATTGGGAACCCCTAATTAAGGATATTAAATCTTCTGCCAGAGAAAGCATTTGTGAACTAGAAGTGGGCCTGAGTGAGGGTGGTTTAACAGGCACTGATTTAGCTGATTTGGCTGCTTTAGCCCTGGCAAAGGCCTTAATAGACATGGCTGCAGGAGGCCTAGCAGCACCACGTGCTGGGGTAGAGATATCCAAGGGGATGGTGTCTGATAGATCAGTAGGAACCACAGTAGTAGGCAAAATTTCTGAGGCTGATTCAGATAAGGTAGCAGGGGCCTCAGTAGTAGTCATGGATTCGGCTGAAGATTGACCAGTTTTCTCGGTTTCGGCCGAAACAGAGACACTCGCGGCTTGCTTAACCGTGGTTTCGGCCGAAACCGCGGACCGCGAGTGTCAGTCTTTTTCTTTGCGTTTTTTAACAATTTGGGTAGTCGGAGGATCCGACGGCATAATGTACGCAAAATCTGAGCCGAAAAACTGTTCAGCAAACTCCGACCGATGCCTAAGCGTTCGTCGGTTGAAGGAAGCACAGGCCGAACAGGCTGCTACGTCGCGGTCTGGGCCTAAGCAAGGCAAACAGTAAGAGTGGAAATCTTTATGAGGTATTTGTTTCCCACAAGTTAAACAGTTATTGACTTTTCTGACATCGGCTGAGGCAAGAAAGAGTCCCCAACGGGTACTTAGCTTTTAGAAGTCTTCGAAGTAGTATTCGGTAGTAGTAATCTCTGGATCTGACCGACCGGCACTTGCGAACAGCTTCTGCTTCGGGTGCCACGCGGCAAGAAAGACTGAGGAAAATGGCGTCGGCTGATGCCTTTATACCCGAAGACCAGCAGAGATGACGTCGGGTGAAGTGCGACATCAGCCGGAGCCAGACCCAGACTTTGGAATCCGGCCGACCGAAGGGCTGCCTGACGACAGGACAACCCATTTGTTATGACTGCAGATGCATCCATGAAGGACATCCTAGGAATACCACAGAGGGGAAGGAGGGTGGGTAATCCTGACTGCAGATGCATACCTATCGGACATCTACATTTATGGTAGGTACAAAACTGTACTATGTCCTTCAAGGATGCATCTGCAGTCCTAACATATGGGTAGAATACCATAGCCAAACTGGGGGAGGAGGCACTAAGATAAAGATGGTGTAGTTAAGATCCCTTGCAAAACAGCAGTTGCAAAACCTGCTCGGGATCTAGAGTATAAGGGAAGATTATAATGCTTGGCAAATGTATGCACGGAGCTCCAAGTAGCAGCTCCTAAAATGTCTTTGGTAGCCACCCCTCATAGGAAAGCTGTAGTGGTGGCTGTAGCTCTTGTGGAGTGAGGCCTGATATTCTCAGGAGTTGACTTTCCATGAAAAGAGTAGCAGAATCTAATGCAATTTCCTATCCATTTTGAGATTGTCTGTTTTGAAATTGCTTTTCCTTGCACTCCTGTTGCATATGCTACCAGAAGCTGGTCAGTTTTTCTGTTGGTCTTAGTTCTGTCCAGATAGTAGCGTAATTGTCTGTGCACATCCAAGGTATGTAGTAGTCTTTCCCCCCTGTTCTGTGGGTTGGGGAAAAAAGTAGGTAAATGAATCGCTTGGTTAAGTGATACCCTGGAGACCACTTTTGGCATAAAAGTAGGATTAGTTCTCAGAGACACTCTATCCTGATGGAAGATAAGGAAAGGCTGTACTGCCATTAATGCCTGTAACTCAGATACTCTTCTTGCTGAAGTGATTGCTAGCAGGAAAGCAGTTTTCCAAGATAAGAACTGTAAATCTGCTGTTGCTGCTGGTTCAAAAGGGGGAAGTGTTAATTTTTCCAGCACAAAGTTGAGATCCCATGTAGGTAAAGGTGGTTTCCTTGGAGGCTTTACATTTTTGATCCCTCTCAGAAATTGTCTGAGGAGAGGATGAGAGAAGACCGGAGGATCCATGTTGTACTCTGCTGAAATTGCTGATGCATGTATCTTAATAGAAGAATAGGACAGGCCATTGTGGTACAATTCTGCTAAGTATTCCAGGATGTGTGCTAGGTTTGCTAGTGTGACATTTTCTCCCTTTTCTGCACTCCAAATGAGGAATCTTTTCCATTTGGCTGAATATGTTTTCCTTGTGGAGGGTCTGCGAGCCTCCAGGATAATGTCCTTAACCCTCTGAGATAAATCATGTTGGTTTTGTTTTATGCAATTTTCCAAGCAGTTAGCTGCAGTGTTTTTAAGTTTGGATGCAGGGTCTTGTAGTTGTTCTGCGTTAGAAGTAAAGGACATAGAGGTAGATGCCATGAATGCGTCAGAGACATGCTTCTCAGTAGCGGGTACCAATGTTGCCTTGGCCAGTCTGGAGCTATCAGAATTACCTTTGGCTGTTCCTCTCTGATCTTCAGTAGAACTTTGTACATCAAAGGAAGAGGTGGAAAGGCATATACTGTCAGGTCCTTCCAGCTGAAAGAAAGGGAGTCCACCCTCCAGGCAAGTGGGTGGTATACTCTTGAGCAGAATTTCTTCAGTTGGTGGTTGTGTGGGGAGGCAAACAGGTCTATCTCTGGCATTCCCCATTTCTTTGTTATGGTTTTGAAGATATCTGGATGCAGCATCCATTCGTGAGCATCCGTGGTAGTTCTGCTTAAGGTGTCTGCTAGTGAATTTTCTTTTCCTGGTACAAATCTGGCCTGTAGTTGAATGTTGAGACTCAGGGCCAAATTCTACAGGTCCATTGCCATCCGGCATAGAGGATATGAGTATGTACCTCCCTGTTTGTTGATGTACCACATGACTGTGGTATTGTCCGTCCTTATCAGCAGGTGACCTCGATGAAGGAATGGTCTGAATGCCTGGATTGCATGTTTCACTGCCAGCATCTCCTTTAGATTTATGTGTAGATTCAGCTGGTCTTGGGTCCATAGGCCTTGTATACACTTGTCCTCCATGTGTGCCCCCCAGCCTAGGTCTGAGGCGTCCATGGTGATGGTCTGGCTTGGGTGTGGTTTTTGGAAAGGCAATCCTCTGTTCATCTGACAGGCCTGAGCCCACCACAGGAATTCTTTTTTCAGGCATGGAATTATTGGAATCTGGGATTCTAGACTGTGCTTGTGTTGAGACCATACATTCCTTACGTACCATTGCAACATTCTCATATGGAGCCTGGCATGTGGGAACAATATTATGCAGGATGCCATGTAACCCAGGGCTTGCAGGACTTTCCTTGCAGTAAGCTGAGTCTGTGTTGTTAATGTCATGAAATAGACTGGTAGTTGCTTTTGTTTTTCTTCTGTGAGAAAAGCCATCTGAGTTGTTGTATCCAGTTCTGCACCCAAAAATGTTATCCTTTGGGATGGTACTAGTCTTGACTTTTGAATGTTGACTATGTATCCCAAGGCTTGCAACAGTTGTATGACCTTTTCCAAGTCTTTTGTTAATTTTGTCTTGTTGTCCGCTTGTATTAAGCAGTCGTCCAGGTATGGGTAAATTTGAATTCCCTGAAGCCTGCAATGAGCAATTACTGATGCCAGGCATTTCGTGAATACTCTGGGCGCAGTAGATAAGCCAAAGGGCAATGCTGAGAATTGATAATGCTCTGATCCTGCAAGAAATCTGAGGTGTCTTCTGCAATCTGGTCGTATAGGGACGTGCAGGTATGCCTCCTTGAGATCTAGAGTCACCAGCCAAGACTCCTTGCCCAGCATGGGAAGAAGTTGCTGGAGGGTCAGCATTTTGAATTTTGGAACAATGAGATATGTGTTCAGTGCGGACAAGTCGAGAATAGGTCTCCATTGATTTTCTTTTCTTGGTACAAGGAAAAGCCTGGAGTAAAATCCTTGGCCTTGTTCCGTAGGTGGTACCTTTTCTATAGCTCTCATCCTTAGTAAGTTGTTTGTTTGTTTTTGAGCCTCTGTTTTTTGGCTTGGTGGAAGGTTTGGCATTCCTCTCTTTTTTGGTAGAGTGTGGAAGTGAAACCTGTAGCCCTTGTCTATTGTTTGTAAAGTCCATTTGTCTCCTGTAATGCAATGCCAGTTGTCGGAAAATAAGGCTAGCTTTCTGCCCAAGGGTGCTTCCAGTTGTTCCCTGGTAGGCGGAACTAGAGCCAAGTCATTGTGTCTGTCCTGTGGAAGTGGTTGTAGTTGTAGTTGCAGCTGTGGCAGCACTTCTCTGGTTGGCAGGTTGCCACTGACGTCCCCTGTAAGCACCCCTAGATTGACCTCTGCCTCTTGGGCGCCTATTTCTGCCTCTCTGTGCTCTGGAGGTGTCTGGAAAGGACCAATTCTTCGAAGGCCAATTTCTGCTAAACCTCAGAGGTTGGACCTGTAAGAAATCCTTGACTGTTTGGACAGATTTTGCTTTTTCTTCCACTTTCTTGAGAACCTCCTGTGCAGGGGAGCCAAACAAACTTTGTTTCTCCATAGGAGCATCTAGGAGTTTTGACTTAACATGGTCTGGTAAGGATTGTTCTTTTAACCAGGCATGCCTTCGAATCACTGCTCCAGTCATAGCTGATCTAAAGGAAGCCTCCAGTGCATCATAGCCACATTTTAAAAAATGATTACTGACCTGCTGAGAGTTATGTACCAAATCCTGAAGGGACTTGCGGTCTATAGGTTCAGGAGAGGACAGTTTTTTATTTAGCTGGTCTAACAAAAATTCCTGGTACTGAATCATGTGGAATTGACAGTTTAAGGCCCTGGCCGAAAGAGTAGTAGATGTATAAACCTTTTTACCCCATCTCTCTAATGCTCTAGATTCCCTTTCAGAGGGAAGAGGGTTTTTGGCAGCGGCAGCTGCCACACCTTTAGGGTCCTGTGAAATGGTTTCTGGGTCTGCAACATGAGCCTTATACAAGTGGTAGTGTGTGTCCGGGACCCTGTAATATCTATCAGGTTTGGCAGGGGCCGGAGGAAGAGAATCAGAGGCAGTACTGGCATCATTATATGCATCATCAACAACTGATAGTACAGGAGGAATGGCTAAAGGCCTATGTTGTGGTAAGTGTAAAAAAGTCCTTGGCCTTTTCCTTGAATCTGAAAAATCCTGGCCCTGCCATTGGAAGTGTTCCCTCATAGAATGTAAAGTCTCCCCAAAAGAAAATTCTTCAGGAGGGGAAGCAGAAGGAATGGAGTCTTCTGCATCAGAATCCTCATAAGGAGAATATGGACCTTCCTGATGGTGGGAAATATCTGAGTCATCCGAAGAATAGTCTGTAGAGACAGGCTCAGGGGGTTCAGTCCTAGGCCTCTTATCAGGAGGAGGGTGAGAGGCCCTGTCTGGGTGAGGTTGGGATCCCCTGATCAAAGAAATGAGATCCTCAGCCAGGCTGAGTAGCTGGGAACTAGAGGTAGGCCTGTGTGAGTGAGTTTTTGTAGGTAAGGCCTTAGAAGATTTAGCTGCTTTAGCCCTGGAAAAGGCCTTGATAGACATAGAAGCAGGGGGTCTAGCAGCCCCACGTGCAGGGGTAGAAATGTCTAAAAAGTCTAGTGTCTGACAAATCCTGGGTGCCTGCTTCTGTAGCAGTAATTTCGTTGCAGATTCAGCCATGCTCTGTGAGGCCTTGGTTATCGGAGGCATGCTTTCGGCCGAAGGAAGAACTGAGGACTCTGTTTCCGCTGAAACAGAGACACTCGCGGTTAGCCTAACCGTGGTTTCAGCCGAAACCGTGGACCGCGAGTGTCGGTCCTTTTCCTTGCGCTTTTTAGCTAATTGTGTAGTCGGAGTCTCCGACGGCATTTTATAAGCAAAAGCGGGACCAAAAAACTCCTCTGCAAACTCCGACCGACGTCTAAGCGTCGGTCGGTTGAAGGAAGCACAGGCTAGACAAGCTGATACGTCGTGGTCTGGGCCTAAGCAAGGAAGGCAGTAAGAGTGGAAATCCTTATGAGGTATTTGTTTCCCACAAGTTAAACAATTATTTACTTTGTATGACATCGGCTGAGGCAAGAAAGTGTCCCCAACGGGGTACTTAGCTTTTTTAGAAGTCTTCGGTAGTAGAAATCTCTGGATCTGACCGACCGGCACTTGCGAACAGCTTCTGCTTCGAGCACCGTGCGGCAAGAAAGACTGAGGAAAATGGCATCAGCTGATGCCTTTATACCCCAGCAGCTATGACGTCGGGTGAAGTGCGACATCAGCCGAGGCCAGACCCAGACTTTGGAATCCGGCCGACTGAAGGGCTGCCTGAGGCAGGACAACCCATATGTTAAGACTGCAGATGCATCCTTGAAGGACATCACAGCATCCATGGGACCTGACGACATACCAGGCTGTGCTCTACATGAACTACAGAATGAACTGGCACCCCACCTAAGTACCATGTTCAATCATAGCCTCACCTCAGGCTATGTGCCCACTGAATGGCGCACAGCGACAGTTATCCCACTCCACAAAGGGGGAGCCATCACAGACCCCGGAAACTACCACCCCATTAGCCTAACGAGCCTGGTCTGCAAGGCTATGGAACGTATCATCATGGAACTTATAAACAATGACATTGGTAATCTCCAAACTCAGGACCCCACCCACTTCGGGTTTGTAAAAGGCAGATCATGTCTCCTAAACCTGATAGACTTCTTTGAAACAGTCACCAAAGTCGTAGGTGAGGGTAAGGTGGTTCACACAGCCTATCTAGATCTCGCCAAGGCTTTTGACACCATCCCCCACTCTGGAATTATAGATAAACTCACTAAACTAGGTATAAATTCCTATGTCACAAGATGGGTTGTCAACTGGCTCACTGACAGAACCCACACTGTGAAAGTAGCAGACTCCAAATCCAACTTCAGACCAGTGACAAGTGGAATACCACAGGGTTCAAAAGTCCTGGGTCCTCTCCTGTTTGGTATCTACTTCTCTGAAGTACAGGTCAACACAGAAGGTCTTTGGCTAATGAAGTTCGCAGATGCCTGCAAACTAGGAGCAATAATCAAAACTCCAAAAGATGTGGACATCCTACAAAAGGGCCTTGCTGAGACAGATGCCTGGTGTCAAAGCCATGGCCTCAAGCTCAATGCCAAAAAGTGCACTGTCATCCCTTTTGGTAAAAACTCAGTACCCATGAACTACCACATAGGCGGTAGTCTACCTAACACTGAAAGTGTGATAACCTTTGAGACACAGGTGGACAGTAGTCTCTCCTTTGATAATCACATTGTCACAGTAGTCAGGAAATCCTTCTACGTGGCACACATCATCACAAAAGGTTTCTCATCCAGGAAAAAAAGAGGACATTGTTCCCCTCTACTCGTCACTCATTAGACCCATTATAGAGTACAATGCCCCTTTTGGTATGTACCTCACAAGACATCTACAACAACTGGAAAGCCCACAGAAATACCTCACAAAGAGGATTACCGGCCTCAAACAGATGTCCTATGCAGACCGTCTCAATAAACTGCAGCTTTACTCCGTTGCATATCGCCTACTCGGAGGCAATCTCTGCCTAACATACAAAGCTATGTCAAACCCAGAGCTTTTAGACATGCTCCACTTAAATAAATCCCAATCCCTACGAGCTACACAGTCTAGGGACCTAAACCATGTCACCACAATAAACAAAACATGCTGGAGGGATAGATTCCTGTCCCAGAGACTTCCCATACTCTGGAACAAACTACCTATCTATATCAAACAAAGCTCCTCATTAGCGCTCTTCAAGAAAAATCTTGATGATTGGATGGGAGATAGAAAATTCACCCCGGTGATCACTTCTGCGGCTCTGCTCGACAGTGGCACAGGAAAATTATTTTCTTGGGTGGCGAAAGCCAGGGTACCTTTGGCTAGGCATATATAGGCCCTATGGCCAATAGCCTAGTACCTACCTATGAACCCAAAAGAAGGGGTTCTCACAGCCTGTATTTTACACCATTAATCAAGCATCTTGCTATGTTATCTAGTCCCAAGGGAATGATGTTCTTAGCTTTTGAAAAGGTTGGGAGAACTTGCTCTATTCTGATGCAGGGGTTTAAGATGGTGCACCTCTAAACCTAGACCCCTGCAGCAGTCCTGGTTTGATTCCCACTTTCTCCATTCGTCTACTATGGCTCAGCATGTCACTTAATCAGACACTGCTCCCAGGTTACCATTAAAAGTAACCATGTGTCTAGTGCACTTGATTTACAAATTTCTTCTAATTACATAGAATTTTTTGGAATATTTATAGCTGTAGGTGAAGTAAAATCCACAACTAATGTGTAATCTTGAATGCTGTCTATTTCCTTTGGGTCTGAGAGGGGTAGCATCATTGTGGACAAGCTCAAAACATTGCTAGGTATTAATTCTTAACTTTTTGACACAGGATTTACAGCTACTCTGACTTTTGATGGCTATTTAGGTACATATTGAGGCTTAATCTTCCTAATGGCCCCCTATCTCATTAAACCAAGGAGCCTGGGTGGGTAAAAAAAAAAAAAGATTCGTTATATACATTAATGCCTTCCTGTTACTACAGAGTTTATTTACACAGATATTCTCACCGGGGAGGGTCAGTGTTGTTTTGAATTTCCCAATATATTTGTGTGGCCACGGTGTGCCTTGTCAATACATCTAGTGAAGTGCAAGTAGAAATCAGAGGAATAGGGGGCCACTTTATCATAAGGTCAGCGAGGTGGGGGTGTGGGGGGTCAGCTGAATTTCATTCAGTGAAGTATCTGTACAGAATCAGCTTTTGTAATACCCGTCACACATGCATTGGTAGAAGTGCAAAAAATGCAAAGTTTGTTACCGAAAAAAAAAAAAACTGATTTTTTAGATCACAGTTATTCCACAAGCATTACACAAAATGGATGCACCATACCATTCTGTAATCTTACAACATGCACACTACTTTACATGCATCCATGAAAGCTTGTTTATTACTACACAAGTGATGCATTTCAGCTTGTGTTTCAGGGAATATCCTTTTTGTTGACTGCTTGTTGGCAAAAAACAGCACATGACTTCCATGCTAAAAATTCTGAGATGTCATACAAGCAGCTTTTGAAACTGAATATGCACAGTAGCAAGTCATTTTCATTTATATTATGTGGGACATTTACCAACTTTTGATTACTGAGAAGCTGAAGATCCTCAGCACTGACTAAAATCAAAACGAAGCATTTTGAATCCATTCTGCATCCAGGAAACAGGGAAGTACAATATAGTCTACTGCACATAAAGTAGTCTAACCATTTAAATCAGTTTTGTACAGTTCCCTGCCATTTTTTCATTATTCTACACAGCTGAAACCTCAGTGAAGAAAACCTGCCACAGGATGTTCAGCTTACAACCGCTGCACACTAACTTGCACAACGCCACCACCAAGTTAGGTTAAGATAAACACAACTTGACTATGTGATACATAAAGTTGTCCATTTACTCTGTCTAAATCCCAACCCATGTGGAGGGATGAAAGCGCTTAGATTTAATCAAAAAAATTGCTCTTTTTTTAATCTTCATTGCTGGATATTCATGTTATTCAACATTTTTTATTCTGCAAACTTGATGCAATGTTGCACCACTGGTCACAGCAGTTTCTCGGGCAGCTTTATACGTCATGTAGTCAAGCTGTGTTCATCTTAACCTGACTTGGTGTTGCAGTTATGTAAGTTCATATGATGTGGTTGTAAGCAGCAGCTGAACATCCTGTGGCGGGTTTTCTTTACTGAGGTTTGGGCAGTGTACAATTCTTGTCATTACCCTTGGGTTCCTGGACTGCATTTTCTCAGTATTTTACTGAGTTCTGCCTGAAACTGAAGTTATAGCTATTAAATGAAGATATGTCACTATCTGCACTGCTTTTCAAGAAGGTTATGTGCTGTGCATAGCTACTTCAATCAGTTTTAAGTGGGTTCTGTCATTTTTCCACATTGACAGTTTTTCCCCCTTTGGATTTGAAGCTACATATATTAAATAAACAGATTTTATAGCCTGCATTATCTAACTTCTTTGCTGTTAAGTGGATTAATCAATAGCCACTTTTCAAACTTGGAACAGCTAGTCAGTTCTGTCCATCTGTGAGAGATATCTAGAGCTTGCAGTCACTAAGCCTGGCTAGAGTGGGGATGACTGCTGCAGTTCTGGGCAGATAACCACTACTAACTAGAGCTTTAGACATTCACAGCTTTCATTGCCCAGTTTCTTTTTATACTGCATGAGTAGTCAGTCACTGTTGTTGTTTATGACTCTTGGAAGCTGAAGCTCCTGTACACGAACTAAAAACTAAACAAGGAATTTTGCCTCTATTTTGCATCCAGGAAGCATTAAAGTAACAAATTGCTCCATTTTGTGGCACATTAAAGTGGACTGGACTACTTTAATTGGAGTCAAAAACACCAGACTATGTGACCTTGACATAATTGCCCAGTACTGAGTGCACTGATATTGCTTGCACTTTTTTTTTAAATTTTTACTGTTAAATTAGTGAGTTTTTGCTATAATTAGTTTACTGGTTCCTTCTGGTTGCAGGAGGTTTCCAGGTTAGTTGTGGGCATTAGCTACTACAGAAACAAATCAACTGTCTTGCTATTGGTTGGTGTGCTCTGAACTTCTTGTTGCTTATTTTCTGTGTTATAAATAAGGTGATTTAGTGCAAAGCTACCCAATTCGTAAGCAAAATGCATGAATGCACTACACAGACGCAGGCATTTACACCTGTACGTTTCTCTATATAACCTACTCCCCCCACTTCATATTGTACTTTAGTCAGTGTGGTGGTGTGAAGAAGCTTTGGTTCTCACTAGGCTGCATGTTACTTTTCAAGTGTAGGCTTAGACTGTTTTAGGCAAGGGGCATCTCTAGTAAATACATTTCAAACCCACAGGCACAATGCTCCCTTCAGCCCAAAACGAATAAGCACCTAGACAATGCGTTTGTCCTTTCCAACCATCTCTGTAATCAGCCTGGTTGAAATGGGCATCCTGAGACAATGCAGCAATTGCCTCAGCTTTACTGACAACCACAGCATGCAAGAGATATAGTTATACAATGTTATTGGAGGCAAAGCTCTTTTACCTAGTCACAGCAAATAAGCAGGCCATCTGTACCACACAACACTAAAAGCACAAAGCTCAGACTAAACATAGACCTACATACGCTACCTATACCTAGGATCACAAAGGCCTCCTAAATGTAAACAAAGAAACTAGTGCTTTCAGTAACCTCACAAACCTACCATAGGTAGCATCCACCATTTCAAAATCCCATATGGAGAACCTCCACACAATCCAACATCCTAGTCACAGGTGACTCCACAGTGAGACATGCTGATGCATCACTCACCAGGCTGTGCAAAGAGGGGGACAAGATTTGCTACATTTCACAAGCGCTCAAGTCCTTGCACCACAAGTACACATATTATAGTCATAGTACATGTGGTATAACTGACTTGGGACATACCTCAATAGACTACATGAACTCAGATATGATGGACCTCTTGGAATATGAATATGAGGTTTACATGAATCTAGCCTTGAACAGCACTCAACCATCACTACGAACAACTTTGCAATAATAAAAGATTATGGATTTCAAAAAATTGTGTTATTCAAAAGGTATACAATATATAATCATCCTGTCAAGAAATGGCACAGTCCGAACTGCTTTGCACCTCCGACACAAAGGATTTTGTATATTGTATACTGGCTAAATCCTTGCCCACCCCCATTGTACCTTTTTCTGGAACTGTCAGTCTTCTAAAGATTTTAACAATTTGGATAATATTGCCGCTCAGTGTTAGGAGTTTAACAAAAAAGTACAGCTGTGTAACAACTTACCTTAACAGTAGATGACTTACTGATCACTGCTGCAGTACTCCTGACATATTGGGTTTTCAGTGCTGATGTCCAGCTGTGGCACCAAAGCTTCACCTTCTATAGGTCGCACATTTGATGCATGACCTCAGCTCACATGCATTAGGGAAAACAGACATATGTACAAGCGTGGATCCTCAGACTATCTTCAAGTCAGCAGCCTGAAGACTACTGAGTCAGGAGACTGGTCAGCCAGGAGGGACATAACTCAAATAGGTAAGAAATGTCTCCTTTTCCCATGCTAACAAGCAAAGGTTAAAGCAAAGGCAGGAAATGAATGGTGAAGTGAGACAGAGAAGAGGGGATGGAGGGTGGAATGGAAAACTGCAAAGTAATCACTAGGACATCTACTGTTATGGTAAGATCTTACATAACTGTACTATGACCTGACTGAAATCACTGTTGCAGTGTGCTTGACATAACTGAAGGGGGAAAGAAGGGTAGCTGGCTACTGAGTAGAAGAGTTGTCCAGCAGCCCAGGCATACCTGACTATGCGAAGGCTGCCCTGGACCTGGAGAAGGCATCAATTTTGTAGTGTCAAGTAAAGGTGTGTACAGGGGACCACGTGGCAGCCTCCAAGATACACCTGGAGTCTATTCCTTTGTGAAATGCCCACGAAGCCACCAGCCTAGTGGAATGTGCTTTAGGGTAGGAAAGCAAGGTTTCAGCATAATGTGAATACCAGAAAGAGATGGCCTTAAAAATACTAGCTGCAATAGACTGGAGACTGACTGGCCAAGCCTAGTGCATAATTATACAAACAGCTGGTCAGTCTTTCATGAAGGTTTTAGTTTTGTCCAGATAAAATCTGAATTACCTGTAGACGACTACAGAATCTAAGATTATTTCCCTCCTGTTTTGTGGATTGGAAAAGAATAGCCCGATTGTTCACTACCTTAGGCATGAAGGAGGGATTAGCCCTAAGAGTTATCCTGTTCTTGTGAAAAATAGGAAAATGGAGAACTGTCCATGACAGCATGCACCTCAAACTCTTCTAGCAGTAGTGACAAGCAAGAGGAGGTGGTTTTCCAAGTACAGAATTTTAGAGAAGCAGAAGATACTGGTATAAAGGGAGGCAGTGTTAAGTTTTTCTACCACAAAATTAAGTTTCCAAAGGAATATGTGGGTTTCCTTAGTGGGTTGAGATGCAGGACTCCCCGTATGAAAAGTCTGAACTCCACCCTAGCCATAAATGGAAGGCTAAGAGGGAGGAATGCATTAAACAGCTGTAGTGGAGCTTTTATACAGTAGGCCAAACCTGATCATAGTAGTTCACAGAGATATTGCAGTACAGCAGGAACTTGTGATAAGGCTGGGTCCTGATTATGTTTGTGACACCGATAGTGGGTCTCCTTGCCTCTTGCAGGATTTGAGGCAGCTCTTAATAGAAGTGTCTTTGAGGAATTAAAAACCTATCATCCATAATGTCAGAGTGAGAGGAGGAAGTCTAGGGTGAAGTAGCAATCCTTTTGCTGTTTTATCAGGTCCATTTGAAGAGGAACTCTAATTTCCCATTGTCAGGTGGAAGAGCAGAGGAAAGCAATGCTGCTACAGCCAGAAAGGTATAAAAACAAGTTTCTGGTGAGTCTTTTTTTGCCTTGAGAACAATTTTTGGAAGAAGTGGAAGGGGGAAGGCAGAGAGGACCTTCCCTGTCCACTGGAAAGGAAAGGCAGCAGTCCTCCAGATTATGGGACAAGGGTCATCATCATCAGCCCCACTTTTTCCCATTTTTCTACATGGGTTCGGGGTATTGTGTTAACTGTTGCCAACTCTCTCGATTTAGTGCCATACTCTTGCCCGACTGTCGCAGATCTTCTTTCACACAATCCAGCCACCTCTTTGCTGGATGTCCTCGCTTCCTCTTATCTTCTTTCTGTCTATCCCAAATCTTCCTCACCAGATTGTCTTCTGCTTTTCTACACGTGCCCAAACCACCATAATCTGTTCTCTTTGATATTTCCTGCAATTGGAGCTACTATGGCTTCTGCTCTTATGTCCTCATTTCTTCATCTGTTCCACAGTGTGCACCCCTACCACCTTTCTCAGGCACTTCATTTCCATCACCTCTAGCTTCTTCAACTGTTCTGCCTTTACTGCCCAGGTTTCTGTACCATACAGTAACAATGGTCGTACCACTGTCTTGTACACCTTACTGTTCAGCTTCTTTGGCATTCTTCTGTCATAGACTACGCCTGATACTCTTATGCCAGTTGGCTGCAGTCCCTCTGATTCTAGCTTTGACCTCTTCATTCAAACTACCCTTCTCCTCAACTACCCCTCCCAGCTACTTGAAGCTGTTTACCTGTTCCACTATCTTCCCTTCTATCTCTATTCTCAGCTTCTTCTGATTTCCCCAATTTGCTGCCATTACCACCACCTTATCTGTGCTTAGTTTCATCCCATGTGCTTTGACATTTGCATTCCATTCTCCTATCCTCCTAGCTCAGAATCTGCCTGTACTGCCACATCGTCTGCATACTGCAGCTTTGTTGATCCATCTCCTCCAACCTGTTTGCTAATGTAGCCCATCACCAGTATGAACAGCAGTGGGCTCAGAGCTGAAACCTGATGTACACCCACTCCCACTGGGAACCCCTCTGTGAAGCAGAACACTGTTCGTACTTGAGTCACTGGGTCCTTGTACATAGCCTGCACAAATTCTACCAATGTTTCTAGGACTTCAAATCACCGCAGTACTGCCCAGATCAGCTTTCTTGGCACCCTGTATATGCTTTCTCCAAGTCTAAGAATGCCCAGTTGGACTCTCTCCTCATCTCTAGCTTCTTCTCAAGTATCTGTCTCAATGCAAACATCAGGTCAATTGTGCCGCATCCTGATCTGAATCCAAACTGCTCATCTCCCATCTTACATTCTACTAGTCTGCATACCCATTTATCAATCCTCTCCAGAACTTTCATGCAATTTGATAGGAGCCTGATGCCTCTGTACTGCCCACAGTTGTAGATGTCCCCTTTGTTCTTGTACACTGGGACAAGTATGCTTATTCTCCAGTCATCTGGGATACGCCTTTCTCTCCACACTGCTATTAGTACCCTCAGGAGCCATTTCTCCCAATCTCACCCAGCATCTTTATCATATCTGCTGTGACCTCATCTGAGCCTGCTGCTTTCTCTGACTTCATCTTCCTTAGTGTTGTTCTTACTTCTTCTAGGGTAGGTTCCTCTTCTTCTCTCATTGTAGGCTGCTTCTGAGGCAGTACTGCTTCTGTGGGGTTTTCTTCATTCAGAAGCTGCTGAAAATACTTCTTCTATCTCCTTTGATGTCCTCTGGACTGGTGAGCAGGTTCCCTTTGATGTCCTCTGGACTGGTGAGCAGGTTCCCTTTGATGTCCTCTGGACTGGTGAGCAGGTTTTTGATGTCCTCTGGACTGGTGAGCAGGTTCAAGGGTTCCTGGTGCAGAATTGGGGGAGCTGATGGTTGTTTGGTTGATGATGCAAATAGGTCTACCTGAGAGTACCCCACAAAGCTGAGCATCTGGAAACCTCTTTTTTAAAAGTCCATTTGTGGGGGTCCTCCAGGGAGCGGCTTAGGAAATCCGCTAGCACACTATCCCACGAAGGGATGTATGTATATGACTGAGAGTCTGATGTTTATTTGGGTTGCCAAGTTCCATGCCTCTTGTGCTAACCTGCACAGTTGGGAAGACCTGGTGCCTCCCTATTTATGTACCACACGGCTGTGGTGGTGTCTCTGCACACTAGAAGTTGCCTGGGTTTTAAAGGTGAACAAAAATCTGAAAAGTCTGCAGAAGAGCCCTCATTTCCTTCATGAACTGAATTTACCATTTCCCCTGCACTTGGTGGTGTCCTGCCCATGCCCCATGTTTCATCTAAGATGTCTGTGAACCTGCTGAAAAGGAAAAAGTGGTGTGAAAAGCAGTCCTGGGTTGACAACCTGTTCCTTCCATTAAGGTAGCTGTATTCTGAAACATGAGAGGAGGGGAATGAGGGTGCCCAAGGGGTTACCAGTGCCGGAATGAGACAGATTTCAGGTACCACTGTATTTTTCTCATGTGTGTGTCCAGACTGCAGCACAGAAAGAATAGTTGTATAAAATCTTACCATAACCATATATGTCCTTACCTTCCATGTTGCAGTACTATAACATGTGGTATCCTCCATCTGAGGTGACCTGAACGGCTGGCCCATATACAAAAGCTTAGCCTGGGTGCTGTATGGTGCGTGGGATATCACACGTAGGTACCATAAACCGTGGGCCATAAATTTGACATCTGCACGCACAAACCTCAGAAATGAATGCCCCAGTCAGACAGTAGTCTAAGGTGAAGCTGATCAGGATGTCATCCAGAGAGGGAAAGTTAACTGAATATGAAGGAGATGCTTTAGTGGGAGTAGGCGGGAGAGACAGGAATATTGCAACATGGAAGAGAAGGACATCTATTGTTTATGATAAGATTTTACACAACTATTCTAAGTCTTTCTATTCTCATGTTACAGTATTCTAAACATGAGGGAGAGTACCAAAGTTCATCCTCCGTTATGGGTGGTGGCAGAACAACCACCTTCTAAGAAACCATGCAGGATGGCTTTTGCAAAGCCTGCCCTAGCCTTGAAGATACAGTCCAGCTTGTATTGTTTAGTGAAAGTGAGTGACTGAAGACCATGAGACTATCTCTAGGATAGTGGAGGTATCTAAACCTTTGAAAAAAGCCCCTGAGGAGTCCACAGCCCTGATAGAGTGGGCCCTCACAGCGCAAGGAAGGTGCTTGCCATGAAAAGAGTAGCAGAAGGTAACAGTTTTGGAAATCCATGAAGAAAATGTTTGTTTGGGGAGAGCTTTTCACCAGAGCCCTGGGATGAAAGGAGACAAACAACTGGTTAAACTTTCTTATATTCTTAGTCGTCCAGGTAAAATCTAAGTTCATAGGTTAGTACTAGGCTAACTGCCCTTGCGAGCCATTTTAAGCTTAGCCAATTATCCCCTGTGAAATTCAAACCCTGTATCTTGTGTTTGTAGGGCAAAAGTACAGTTTTGTACCTACCATAAATGTAGATGTCCGAGAGGAATGCATCTGCAGTCTTAACAAATGGGTTGTCCTGTCGTCAGGCAGCCCTTCGGTCGGCCGGATTCCTAAGTCTGGGTCTGGCTTCGGCTGGTGTCGCACTTCACCCAACGTCATTGCGGCAGTTATTCGGGTATAAAGGCATCAGCCGACGTCATTTTCCTCAGTGTTTCTTGCCCCAGATGCCAGGTGCCCTCTTGGATGGCTAAATTTGGATAAATGCCAAAGTTTCCAAATAGTAGAGAGCAAACACACAAAATAAGCATGCATGTACATATATACAAACAAATACACCATAATAGATCCCCCCCAAGCTAGATGAAGATTGGCAAATACCCTAGGAGTACCTCAGAGGGGAAGGAGGGAGGGTAATCCTGACTGCAGATGCATTCCTCTCGGACATCTACATTTATGGTAGGTACAAAACTGTACTATGTCCTTCAAGGATGCATCTGCAGTCTTAACAAATGGGTAGAATACCATAGCTAAACTAGGGGAGGAGGAAAAGAGAAAAGATTATGGTGTAGTTAGGATCCCTTGCAAAACAGCAGTGGCAAAACCAGCACGGGATCTAGAGTATAGAGGTAAGTTATAATGCTTGGCAAATGTATGCACGGAGGTCCAAGTAGCAGCCTCTATAATGTCCTTGGTAGCCACTCCTCGTAAGAAAGCTGTGGTAGTGGCTGTAGCCCTTGTGGAGTGAGGCCTAATGTTCTCTGGAGTTTTCTTTCCATGGTAGGAGTAACAAAATCTAATGCAATTTCCTATCCATTTGAAGATTGCCTGTTTAGAAATTGGTTTTCCTTCCTTCCCTGTTGCATATGCTACCAGAAGCTGGTCAGTCTTTCTATTGTTTTTTGTCCTGTCCAGATAGTAGCGTAATTGTCTGTGTACATCCAAGGTATGCAAGAGCCTTTCCCCCCTGTTCTGTGGGTTGGGGAAGAATGTAGGGAGGTGGATAGCCTGATTTAAAGAAACTCTGGATACCACCTTAGGCATAAAAGTAGGATTTGTTCTCATGGACACTCTATCTTGATGGAAGATCAGGAAGGGTTGCACTGCCATTAATGCCTGGAGTTCAGAGGCCCTTCTTGCTGAAGTTATTGCTAGCAGGAAAGCAGTCTTCCAGGATAAGTATTGTAATTCTGCTGTTGCTGCTGGTTCGAAAGGAGGAAGAGTCAGTTTTTCTAGTACAAAATTCAAGTCCCATGCTGGCAATGGAGGTTTCCTGGGAGGTTTTACATTTTTAATTCCTCTTAGAAACTGTCTGAGCAGAGGATGCGAGAAGATAGGAGGATCCAAGCTGTATTCTGCTGAAATAGCTGATGCATGTATCTTGATGGAAGAATAGGACAGGCCTGTATGGTAGAGCTCCGCCAAGTACTCCAGGATGTTGGCTATGTTCACCAGTGTCACATCTTGCCCCTTTGCAGTACTCCAGATGAGATACCTTTTCCATTTTGCTGCATAATTCTTTCTTGTGGAAGGTCTGCGAGCCTCCAGGATTATGTCTTTAACCCTTTGGGATAAATTTGGGTTAATTGCTGTTATGTACTGTTCCAGGCAGTTAACTGCAGAGTTTTTAGGTTTGGATGCAGGATGTTGTAGTTGTTCTGCGTTAGCAGCAATGGGATCAGGGGCAGCGTCCATATTTGTTCCCTGGACATGCTCCTCAGCAGCAGATACCAATGTTGCCTTGGCCAGTTTGGGGCTATCAGAATGATCCTCGGACGTTCCTCTTTGATCTTCAGAAGCACCTTGTGCATCAAAGGAAGTGGTGGGAATGCGTATGCTGTCAGGCTTTTCCAACTGAAAGAAAGGAAGTCCACCTTCCAAGCAAGTGGGTGGTAAGTCCTTGTGCAGAATTTCTTCAACTGGTGATTGAATGGGGATGCAAACAAGTCTATTTGTGGTAATCCCCATCTTCTTGTGATGGTTTTGAAGATGTCCGGATGCAGCATCCATTCGTGGGCATCTGTTGTAGTTCTGCTTAATATGTCTGCTAGAATGTTTTCCTTCCCTGGTACATAAATTGCCTGTAACTGAGAGTTGCAGCTCAGAGCCACATCCCATAGGTCCAGTGCCAGCCGGCATAGAGGGTATGAGTGTGTGCCTCCCTGTTTGTTGATGTACCACATAACTGTGGTGTTGTCTGTCCTTATCATCAACTGGCCTTCTTGGAGAAAAGGTCTGAATGCCTGGATTGCCAATTTCACTGCCATCATTTCTTTTAGATTTATGTGCAGATGCAGCTGGTCTTGAGTCCATAGGCCTTGAATGCACTTGTCCAGCATGTGTGCCCCCCATCCGAGGTCTGAGGCATCTATCGTGATGGTTTGTCTTGGTTGACTTTTGCAGAAGGGCAATCCTGTGTTTGATTGGCAGGCCTGAGCCCACCATAGGAACTCCTGTTTCAGGCATGGGATCATTGGAATTTTGGTTTCTAGGCTGTGCTTGTGCTGGGACCACAAATTTTTTAGGTACCACTGTATCTTTCTCATATGCAGCCTGGCATAAGGGACCAGTATATGCAGGATGCCATGAAGCCTAGAGCTTGTAGCACTTTTCTTGCAGTCAGATGGTTCTGCTTTGTTAATGCCAAGAAGTAGAGAGGAAGTTGTTCTTTCTTTTCTGCAGTTAGGAATGCCATTTGTTTTGATGTGTCCAGTTCTGCACCCATAAAGGTTATTCTTTGGGATGGAATCAGCCTTGACTTTTTTGTATTGACTGTATATCCCAGGGCTTGCAGCAGGTAGATGACTCTCTGTAAGTCTTCTGTTAGTTTGTTTTTGTTGTCCGCTTGTATCAGGCAGTCGTCCAGGTAGGGATAGATTTGAATTCCCTGAAGTCTGCAATGAGCTATTACTGATGCCAGGCATTTCGTGAACACTCTGGGCGCAGTAGATAAGCCAAAAGGCAATGCTGAGAATTGATAATGCTCTGATCCTGCAAGAAATCTGAGGTATCTTCTGCAAATTGGTCTTATGGGGACGTGCAGGTATGCCTCCTTGAGATCTAGAGTTACCAGCCAAGACTCCTTGCCCAGCATGGGAAGAAGCTGCTGTAGGGTCAGCATTTTGAATTTGGGAACAATGAGGAATGTGTTTAAAGCGGACAGGTCTAGAATAGGCCTCCATTTGTTTTCTTTCCTTGGTACCAGGAAGAGTCTGGAGTAAAATCCCTTTCCTTGTTCCATAGATGGTACCTTTTCCACAGCTCTCATTTTTAATAATTGAAATATTTGCTTTAGAGCTTCTGTCTTTTGAGTAAGTGGTAGGTTTGGCATTCCTCTCTTTTCTGGAAGAGTATGAAAATGGAACCTGTAGCCTTGGTCTATAGTTTGCAAAATCCATTTTTCTCTTGTGATGCAGTGCCAGTTTCTTGAAAATAAGGTTAGCTTTCCGCCCAAGGGTGCTTGTAGTTGTTCCCTGGTAGGCGGTACCACCGCCAAGTCACTGTGATTGAGTTGTTGTTGTAGTGGTGGTGGCTGTATCCGTGCCTCGTTGGTTGTTACCCTGCCACTGGCGACCCCTGTAGGCACCCCTGGATTGGTTTCTGCCTCTAGAGCGCCTATTCCTGCCTCTTTGTGGCTTAGATGACTCCGGAAAGAACCAATTCTTGGAGGGCCAGTTCCTGCTAAACCTTGGAGGATGAACTTGTAGGAAATCTTTCACTGTTTGCACAGATTTTGCTTTCTCTTCCATCTTTTTTAGTACCTGCTGTGCAGGGGAACCAAATAAATTGACCTTGTCCATAGGTGCATCCAAAAGCTTTGATTTGACATGGTCTGGTAATGCCTGTTCTTTCAGCCATGCATGCCTCCTAATAACTGTGCCAGTCACGGCTGATCTAAAGGAAGCCTCCAGTGCATCATAGCCACATTTTAAAGAATGGTTACTAACCTGATGTATGTTATGTACCATTTCCTGAACATACTTTTTATCTAAAGATTCTTCAGAGGACAGCTTTTTAGTCAACTGGTCAAGCATAAACTCTTGATATTGAATCATATGAAATTGGCAGTTCAAAGCTCTAGCTGACAAAGTAGCAGAGGTGTAAACTTTTTTGCCCCATCTCTCTAAGGACCTGGATTCCCTTTCAGAGGGGAGGGGGTTTTTAGAAGAAGTAGCTGCTACCGCTTTAGGGCCCTGGGAGATAGTCTCCGGATCTGCAAAGGGAACCTTATATAAGTGGTGATGAGTGTCCGGGACCCTGTAGTACCTATCGGGCTTAGCAGGAGCCGGAGGTAAAGAATCAGGAGCAGTGCAAGCATCATTAAATGCATCATCAACAACAGAAAGAACTGGAGGTATAGCTAAAGGTCTATGTTGTGGCAAATGTAGAAAGGTCCTAAGCCTTTTTCTAGAGTCTGAGAAATCTTGGCCCTGCCACTGAAATTGTTCCCTCATAGCATGCAAGGTTTCCCCAAAGGAAAATTCCTCAGGAGGAGAGGCTGAAGGGATGGACTCCTCAGCATCAGAGTCTTCCCACGGATTAAAGAGATGAGATCCTCAGCCAGAGAAAGCATGTGGGAGCTGGAGCTGGGCCTGTGAGAAGGGGGCTTGGCAGGCACAGGTTTTGATATTTTGGCTGCTTTAGCCCTGGCAAAGGCCTTAATAGACATAGCTGGAGGAGGCCTAGCAGCTCCACGTGCAGGGGTTGAAACATCCAGGGGAATGGTGTCTGATAAATCCTGTGAAACCTCAACAGAAGGTTGGATTTCAGAAGCCGTCTCTACCAGGTTAGAAGAGGCCTCGGTAGAAGGCAAAATATCGGCTGAAGAAAGAACCGCTTGCTCGGTTTCGGCCGAAACCGAGACACTCGTGGTTTGCTTAACCGCAGTTTCGGCCGAAACCGCGGACCGCGAGTGTCTGTCCTTTTCTTTGCGTTTTTTGGTAATTTGCGTAGTCGGAGGATCCGACGGCATAATGTAGGCAAAATCGGAGCCGAATATCTGTTCAGCAAAGTCCGACCGACGTCTAAGCGTCCGTCGGTTAAAAGAAGCACAGGCTAGACAAGCTGCTACGTCGTGGTCTGGGCCTAAACAATGTATGCAATAGGAGTGGAAATCTTTATGAGGTATTTGTTTCCCACAAGATAAACAGTTATTAACTTTCTCTGACATCGGCTGAGGCAAGAAAGAGTCCCCAACGGGGTACTTAGCTTTATAGAAGTCTTCGAAGTAGTATTCGGTAGTAGTAATCTCTGGATCTGACCGACCGGCACTTGCGAACAGCTTCTGCTTCGGGCGCCACGCGGCAAGAAAGACTGAGGAAAATGGCGTCGGCTGATGCCTTTATACCCGAATAACTGCCGCAATGACGTCGGGTGAAGTGCGACACCAGCCGAAGCCAGACCCAGACTTAGGAATCCGGCCGACCGAAGGGCTGCCTGACGACAGGACAACCAATTTGTTAAGACTGCAGATGCATCCTTGAAGGACATCACCTTAACCATTAGGCCACCCTCCCCCAGTTGCCTGTGAACATCAAGGGAATGGAACACTCTCACTGTCATTCCATGAAGAAGGAAAAAAGGTGGGCAAGGGGATGGACTGGTTAAGTGAAAGCTCATTGACCACTTTAGGCATGAAGGGTGTTTTTTTGTGCGAAGGGAGACCCTACCCTTATGGAATATCAGGTATGGCGGGATAGCCATGACTGCCTGTAACTCTGAAACCCTCCTAGCCAAAATCAGGGCTACTAGAATCAGTGTTTTCCAAGTGCAGATCTTCAGGGAGGTTGCCACTGCTGACTCAAGGTGCAGTGGTGAGTTTTTCTAGAATGTAATTCAGGTCCCAAGGAGCGGGAATGGGTTTTCTTGGCAGCCTGATATGGATCATACCCTTAAGAAAAAGCTTTACCTCCAACCTGCACAGCAAAGGCAGACTGAGAGCTAGGCAAGCTGAGATAGCTGGAAAATGGACTTTTACTGAGGAATACAAAAGTTTTTTTCTTCAGAAGTTCACACAAGTTAAGACAAAACTAGATGTACATCAGCCTGGAAAGGATCTAGTTGTGCAGACACCAAATGGAAAACGTTTTCCATTTAGAAAGGTACAATCGCCTGGTAGTGGGTTTTCTGGCCTCATGCAGGACAGAAAGCACGTCATCTGATTAAAAGTGTCTAAACGGGATCAGAAGTTTATCACCCACAGTGTCAGTTTGAGGGTTTGTAAGTGTGGGTGGATAAGAGATCCCATCTGTTGTGTGATGAGGTCCATCTTGTGAGATAGCTTGTGGTGACTGCCCTTGGCTAGTGAAAAAAGAAGGGGGAACCAATGCTGCCTTGGCCAAAAGGGAGTTACCAGCAAGATTTTGGGATTGTTCTGTTGAATCTTCGGCAGGACTTTATGTATGAGAGAGGATGCATAAAGAAACATCCCCTTCCAGGAAATCAAGAATGCATCCACCCTCCATGCCTGAGGAGAGGGAGTCCGTGTGCAGAATTGCTGTAGTTGCCTGTTCTGAGGGGAAATAAACAGGTCTATCTGAGGTATACCCCACCGGTGGACTATATATAGAAACATCTCTGTGCAACATCCATTCGTGGTTCAGAGATACTGACCTGCTGACAGCATCTGCCTGAACACTGTTTTGTGATGGAATGTACACTAGCTGAAGCACTACCTTGGAGAGGGCGGCCATTTCCCAAGCTTGGGTAGCCAGCCTGCAAAGTAAGTATGATTTTGTTCCCCTTTGTTGATGTACCACAGGACTGTGGTGTTGTCTTTGAAACTTTTTAGAGGTCCTGGGTGAATGAAGAGAAGGAAAGTATTTAACGCTAGGATAAGGGCAGTCATTTCCCTTATGTTTGTGTTTTTTTTCCCTTTCATGGTAGTCCCACTGCCCCTGAACCTTCAGATCATTCACAGTTTCTCCCCACCCAAGATCTGATGCATCTGGGTTCAGGTGAACTTGCTGGATCCACCAACAAATCTCTTTCTTGAGACATGGATAGAAGGGAATCTGAAATTCTAATGGATGGGCATATTGGGACCAAACATTCTTCAGGTACCACTGAAACTTTCTCATATGTAGTCTGGCTAGGGGCAGCATTGGAAGTGTGGCTGCCATGAAGCCCAAGAGGCATAGAAACTCCCTGGCTGAAATGCTGCTGGCTAGGAGTAGGTCCTTGAAGTATGAAGTTAAAAATGTGACCTTTTCTGGAGGGAGGAAGGCCTTCATCAGACCTGTCCTTTATCTGCAACCCCAGAACATTTGATCTTGTGAGGGAGGGTCATGGAGTACTTGAGCTGGTTGATGGTGAAGCCTAAGGCTTCTAGGAGGGAAATAATGAACAGTAAATGTTTTTGGAGGGTATCTGAATGGTCTGCTTTGATAAGCAGATCGTTCAGGTAAGGGTACATCTGAACGCCTTTTGTTCTGCAAATGGCTGCCACTGGAGCTAGGCATTTTGTGAATACGTTTGGTGCTATGGACAAACCAAAAGGCAAGGCAGTAAACTGATAATGCAAGGATTGCACAGCAAAATATAAGTATTTGTGGTAAGATGGGTGGGATAGGGATGTGAAGATATGCATCCTTCAGGTGTAAAGTGGCCAGATATGTATTGAGGGTCAAAAGTGGAAGAAGGGTTTGAAGAGAGAGCATATGGAAGGAGGGAACATGGAGAAAGGGGTTTAGTAGGGACAGGTCCAGGATGGGTCTCTATGGTCCATCCATTCTTGGGACTAACTCATTAACCCCGAGTACCGTGTCAGAGCACATTTAAGGTTACATCCGAGCACTGCGTCAGACTTTAGTTATCTTGATATGTTACATCCGAGGTTGTCTTGGAGTGCAACTAAGTTCACAAACACAATGCAACTCCACTGCTGAAAACTAAAGTGAAAAGGCACCTGAACTTTCTTACCTTCTTAGCTTTAATTTTTGCAGTAGAGTGACTATTGTTTAAATAGGATTTGTTGGAGAAAATTGTCTCACTGTGCACCCTTTTTTTGGTTATGAATGTTTACAGCGAAATTTTTTCCAATCTTCAGATTGTTGCAAGAGGATTCATCACTCAAGCTCCGAATAACCCTAAGTAACAGCAGTGCAAGGGACAATTTAGGTAAGCAAGTCTGGCATAGTATAAGACAACACACACTTTTTTTTGAGGGATTAGATTATCAGTTAATGGATTTTCTCAGCAAAAAGATTTCCTTATTGATAGGTGTAGTTTATGGTAGTGCTCACTGACGTCCCAATTCCTAACCCTCTGATGCTTAAAACTTTTTTTTTTAAACCTGTAGAAATCTGCTTGTTACATTCATAGCAATCAGATTCCTACAGGTGTCACTACACAATAGACAAACCAGCTTAATTCATAGCCACAACATAACTGCAATTAGAATACCGACACTAAGCCGGTAGTGCAGTTCAGTAATGATTGCGCCCCATAATTCTTTACGCACTCGGTAACAGCTACTTTCTGCAACATTAATACACTGTTTGAATTCCTTCTCTTAGTTTTATCTTTCTCATTCTGCATCATTTTCAGGTTTACGTAGAAACCACTTTTAATTTTCATTCTCCTGCTCTCTTTCTGGTACACAGTCAGCAAAGCAGCTTCCCAGGCTTTGTTTCTCAATTCTGCTTAGAGGCTGGAAAGCACACTGTCCTGTTGCCACTACATCAAGACCACCAGGTCCAGATTTATATTGCAATTACTGCTTTAAGTAAATGTTTTACTATTGTTTATATAACATTTGAATTAAAGTTGACATTTTCAGAATAAACAAGAAAGTACATTGGAAAAAAGAAGTACACGTCAGATTAAAAGTCAAGCAGTAAGATGGTATAGTACAAGTATCTTTATTTATTATGCCCTGTGCCATGGTTTCGACATATGTACTACATGACAAAAGAAATAATCCATGCACACAATTCACGACTATTCTTATAAATTATCCAGTAACAAAACCCTCAATTATATGAAGTTATGGTTATTACAGAGTACACTTCTTACTAAGGCACAAGAGAACCATATAGTGGGATTAACTGATTTAGGTTCATAGGTAGATACTAGGCTATCTGCCCTAGGGCATTTATAAGCCTAGCCAGAGTGCATTTGGCTTCCGCCTCCCTATTAGATTAGCCTACTGTGCCTCTGTAAAGCAGGTCACAGAAGGTACCCTTTTAAGATTAGTTTACTGTGCCTCTGTCTAGCAGGGACACAGAAGCGATCCCAGGGGTGAATTTGCGATTTCCCATCCATGCGTCCAGATTTTGCTTGAAGAGGGTCAGCGAGGGGCTATGTCTAACATGAATTGGGATTCTATTCCAGAGTGAGGGGAGCCTCTGGGAAATGAATCTGTCCCTCCAGCATGTCCTATTTACTTTTGTGCTGAGGTTTAGGTCCCTAGAGCGTGTAGCTCTAAGGGACTTGGATTTTTTTGAGGTGGAGCATGTCCATTAATTCTGGGTTTGACATGGCTTTGTACGTCAGGCATAGATCGCCTCTGAGTAGGCGGTAAGCAACTGAGTAGAGCTGGAGTTTCTTTAGTCGAGCTGCATAGGACATCTGTTTGTAGCCCATGATCCTCTTGGTGAGGTACTTTTGGGGTCTCTCCAGTTGCTGCAGGTATTGGGTAAGGTACATCCCAAAAGGGGCATTGTATTCAATTATGGGCCTGATGAGTGACAAGTAGAGGGGCACAATGACCTCTCTTGATCTAGATGCGAACCCTTTTGTGATAAGGTGGGCTATATAGAAGGTCTTTCTAACCACTTTGGCAACGTGATTATCAAAGGAGAGATTACTATCTACGTTGGTCCCCAAATCTCTAATTACTTCTTCAGATTTAATGGATTACCACCTATGTGGTAATCTGTGGGCACCTTGTTTTTCCCAAAGGGGATGACTATGCATTTTTTAGCATTTAGCTTGAGGCCGTGGCTCTGGCACCAAGCATCCGTCTCTGTGAGACCCTTTTGGAGGATGCTTGTGTCAGCTGGAGATTCGATTATGGCCCCCAGTTTGCAGTCATCTGCGAACTTTGTCAGCCATAATCCCCCCGTGTTAGCCTGAACCTCAGAGAAGTATATACCGAACAAGAGAGAGGTCCCAGAACTGAGCCCTGTGGGATGCCACTTGTAACTGGTTTGGATTCGGACATGGCACCTGCGATTCTGACCATGTGGGTTCTATCTCTGAGCCAGTTTGCAACCCATCTTGTGATATAGGAATAGCAAAAAGTAACTAAATAAATACCAAATCTCTCTGCATATTGTAACAGTATATACTGTATAATCAAATCTATGAATCATCCTCATATATTTGTTACACACTGCACATTCACCAAGTAATGGTTGTTTTATGTTGTACCTCTTCTTTCTTCAGACATGCTCATTTCATTAAGCTGCTGAATCCTGCCTTGTTTCACAGCAAATGGGCATGATGCTTGCATGGGTTTAAATAGTTTTGTCTGTATAAAATACAGTAGCATGTATTGTGCATATTTTGTGTTAAATGCAAATACGTCCTATATAGTACAACTACAACAAAAGTCTGCATCGTATCATGGCGAAAAGACTTACTGAAGCGAGAGAGGATGAGTGTCGTAGTGCCCTCACTTCCTTCCTCATTTCTTGACGTTCTGCAATCTTGGATACACACACACGTATAGACACGCATCTATGTATGTGTGTGTATACATACATGTATTTACATAATATACACAAACATATGTAGTCTGATTGCGTCAGGGGTACTGATGTGCATCTCCCGGTTTCCTCTAGTCTGCAGTGAAAGAAATGCAGTTTCTATAGATTCTGGTTTTATTATTTTCCTTCCATAACACAGTTTCTTTTTTTTTTTGGGGGGGGGGTTGGCTTTGTTATTTGTGTGGATGGTTCAGATGAGAGCTAACTTTGCATCACTGCTGGCTGTGATCAACCATATCCTTTGGGCACTATTTCTTGCTCTGTTTCTGTGTACATTTCGTATGAAAAGGATGGATCAAGGATTTAACTGTTTTTACTGCTTTTACAATATATCCCTGGCATTCCTGAACCAGATATGCTGGACAATAATCTGACTATCATTTATATGTCTGATTCTAATCACAGAAATGGCTGAGTGAGATAAATGTTACTGTTTTTACAGTAATTCTGACATGGATCAAACAAAAGTGTTGGCCAATGATTTGGGCTCGTTCATTGGTGTGTATAGTTTAGGTGAGAGGAAGGGCTCAGTAATGTACAACTGTTATACTACTTTTGCAGTACTAATAATGACTCAGTCTTACATTACACCTGCACCAGGAATGTAATGAATGTCTACTCAACAGGTTATGTGCAGCAATTATCACCTTTGTCTGAGCATGCAGAACCTTGCAGCAATGGAATGCAAGTCATTAGCACATTATTAATTTACAATACGTAAATTTACAGTACAACACAGAGTCATTATCACCTGTCAGGTAAAACCTCCATCAGCTGCCATTGTTATTCACATTACTAAAAGTTATCACATTGATGAATGCACATACCAGATTTTGATTTCTGTCAATGTAGAGTCATGCAGAAGTTTCCCCTCAGTTTCTTTCTTTCATTCAGTTTCTTTCATTTATACTGTTCTTTCTATTGTAAGATACAGATGAAGGCATCTGTATGCTGTACACATGTACAGATATATTTTTTATGACTTGGGTTATGAAATTTGTGCGTCATATTTTGGTAAATTGCTACAGAACATTTCAACATGTTGAGTAAGACCTCATTTTGAAGATGGTATTAGTAAGTATAAGATGGTAAAAGAACTTTATCTGGATGCTGTACACATGTACAAATATTAACGTTTATGACAGATTATGAAATGTTATTCTATTTTTTCATATTTTGGGAAATAACTGTGGTAGGGAACACGCCAACATGCTGAGTAAGACGCATTTTGAAGACAGTATTAGTACATGCAAAATGGTAAAAAGTACTGTATCTGTATGCTATACACATATACAGGTATCAGTTTATTACTTAGGTTATGAAATGAATGACATTTTTTCACATTTTGGTAGATAACTTTTCTAGGGAACATAACATGCTCAGTAAGACCCCATTTTGAAGGCAATATTAGCACTTACAACACAGTAATGAACTGTAACTGTAGGATGTACACATGTACAGATATCATAGTTTATGAAAATTATGACTTTTTTCATATTTTGGTAAATAACTCTGCCAAGAAAGACGACAAGGTGATGAGTGAGGTATCACTTTGAAGCCACTATCAAAATGCACAACTTCATATAATAATATGAATTGTGAATATCATGCACGGACAGATATTCCAGTTTATCTGCTTGTAGGAATATGAAAATTAATATATTTGCCATATTTCTGTGAGTGTGTGTGCAAGGAAGTAAGGCAAGGTCAGGGGTGAAGTAAATATTCACAACAGAACAAACAAACATCAATTTTTGCTAAAAAATAATGCTCAGCTATGACAAGGAGAGAAATGAAATACTCAGCTTATTTGTCGCATTATGGAAATTAAGATATTTCTCATTATTATGCCCATATCTTTGCAAGGGAGCATGGTGATGACACACCTGATGCATCATTTTGAAGCTGACACTGAGCCACAAGACTTGTACACTGATATGTAGTCTCTGTCTGTTACTGGTGATATTATGCTTTATCAATTATGAAAAATATAATATTAATGATATTTATGTGAATATCCCAGCAAAGGAGCACCACACAGTAATGGTTAAGGTATCATTTTAAAGCTGATATTCATACAAATTGTATGGGTCTTTATGGTACATTTGCCAAGATATTGTGATTTGTTTTACCAAAAAGGTAAAAAAATATGCATAATATCAGCATTCCTTGACAAATATTTAATAATGACTCAGATACACACTATCAGCATTTACACTGTTGAAAACGTCAGTGTCTGCTGAACAACTTTCGCATTTACATTTTTAGTCTAGCTCCTATGGTTAAAGAGTTATGAAAATGTGTTTTCTGTATGGTATTACAAATGAATTATCTGAAAAGGAACCCAGGTTGCACTGTTGTTCCTATGATGGAAGTAAGCAGGCAGCATTTCCTGAGCTGCTCTGGAGTGAATGAGCTAAGAGGAGTCTGGAATAAAATCCTAGGCCTTCCTGCCCAGGTGGGACTTCTGAATTGTGCCCTGACCGACCAGATGTTGAATAACCTGTGGGATGAGGTGAATATGGGTCCTTTGGGGGTTGTGGGATTTCTTTTGGGATTTTTTCTTTCCAAGTCATGAAATACCCTTTTTCCACTACTGACATGACCCAACTGTCTGATGTGATGCCACAGGGGGAGATAGTGAGAGAGGCGGATAGAAAGGTAAGATTGTTGGTAAGAATCTGACACTCATGCATTGTTGGGCCTGTTAGGAAAGGGCTGTTTAGAAGTAGATTAGAGAAAGATATGCCTGGTAGAGGATGATTTCCTGGCACCTTTTCTTTGCTCTGAAGAGGGTGGTGTGGAGGCCTTCCTGACAAAATTGGGTTTGGTAGGGTAGCTACTATGAAACTTTGACACTGGTGATACAAAGATATGCTTGAGGTCCTGCAACTCTCTGCTTTTCTCTTGCAGAGATTTAAAAAGCTCTGCTGACTGTTTACCAAAAATATATTTATTATTAAGTGGAGCATCCATGATTTTTCTCTTAAAATAATCAGGCAGAGGTTGTAATCTAAGCCAGGAGTACCTCTGAAGAACAGCAGAGGCAACTGATCTAGATGTTTCTGGAGTATCATAGTTGCATTTTATGGAGTGCTGCAAGACCGCTGCAGCTAAATAAAGGGTAGAGGCAAACATGTGCTTTGTTAGAGGAATCAGGAGCAGCAATAAGTTGGTCTAAGGCCTGGGAAAGAAGAACCAGAACATATTTCACCATGAGTTTGGTAGCTGACTGCTCTGAAAGCCAAGGTAGAAGAGGTGTAAATTTACATTCCTAACTTGTCCATTTTGCTATCCTTATCTGATGGAAGCAAAGAAAATGAGGGGATTTATCTGGATTGCTTATCTGGTGCGACCGCAATTACAGCAGGATCTGCCAAGGGGGCCTTAATGAGAAATGTACAGTTGTCAGGTACTTTAGAGAACCTGTCTGGTCTCTTTGGTGCAGGTGACTGAGAATTAGGAGCTTTGGAGGATGAGGCAAAGGCATCCAAGTATGCAGGGATAACTGGAGGGATGGCTGAGGGAGAAGAGGACTCCATCTGGAGAAATTCATAACATATTTTTTAAACCTCTGTCATTTGGGTGGAATCCCACCTGAAATACTCCCTCATTTTGGTAATTGTTTCCCCAAATGTGATGTCTTCTGGTGGGGAATCACCTTCAAGTTCTGCTGAGCAGTATCCTAAGGAGGCGGCTAGTTGTGAAGTATAAGAAAGGGACTCATCAGCAGATGAAGAGGAAGATTTCTCTTCTGGAGTTTGAGGCAAGGTTACTAAGAATGCAGGCCTGGGACTCAGGGCTGGCAGAGCATATGGGGCCTGTGAAGTAGAAGGCCTAAGGGCCATGAAGGCCTGGAAAACGGATTGGGAAAATGCTTGCCAATCCAGGATACCCTCTGAGGAAGCAGACAAGTGTTTAGTTTTTTGCTTCTTTTTGAGTGAAGGCACCCTAGGTCCGGTCTGAGAAAGAGAAGGCCTAGGGTCCTTGGAAATGGAAGCTGACAAAGGGCCTCCTGGCAAACCTTGTTACCCCCGACATTTGAAACTGACATGGAATAACCTCTGTGGATGTGCTGGTCGAAAAAACTAAATTGGTGTCCGAAACGAAACCCACCACAGTCGCCAAAACCATTGGACGTACCTCAGCCCCTAGATCAGTGAATGGTGGGAAGTCCGAATTTGGATTCACAGGCACTTTCTCAGGCCTTGAAACTTTGGCCGACACCAGACGTTGCTTCCATATCCAAGGCTAGTCTTAAGACGTTGGTTCTCAACGAAAAGATTAAGGGTCACAAGCTGGCTGCGCAGGGTCTTCGAAGCAAACAAATGGCAAATAGAGCAGGATTTGTAGTCATGGGAAGGCCCTACGCAAAAGAGGCAGAGGTCGTGGCTGTCTTTGCGCAGGATTTGAATTCCAAACTTACATTTTCCCTTCCTAGATGACATGGATGGAATCAGCTAACAATTAAGCAAATAACAGCAACCAGAACTAGAGAAAAAAGTAAAGGTTCCCCAATGGGGGACTTATCTTTTTAGATGTCTGTCACAAAGCGGACCAAGTGAGCTCATGTTCGACTGGCGGCAGAGAAGTTCTGAGGTCTGTGTGTGAGGACGTCACATTTATGGCCCATGGTTTATGGTACCCATGTGTGACGTCCCACGCACCACACAGCAGCCAGGCTAAGCTTTTGTACATGGGCCAGATGTTCGGGTCTCCTCAGGCGGAGGATCCCTCATGTTTAGAATACTGCAACATGAGAATAGGACATCACAGACTTCTCTTGAGAAGGGGATGGGGGGGGTCTGAAAATCAACTTCATTTCTATTTCAAAAGTTCCAGTATCTCTCCAAATGAAATGTGCTTAATGGGTGATCTGGGGGATTCTTCCCCTTCATCAAAATCAGTGTCTTCAGTTATGACTCTTGTGGAAATTCTAGCGGTTTCCTCTTACACGTTCACTTCCGAGGGGGCTCTTTGGTGGGAGGTTCTGGAAAGGGCCCAGAAGTACCCGCAGTGACCTGAATGAGGGCAGTCTTGAGGCTTGACTGGGCCAGCTGTTCCAATGGGACAGGATGAGAAGACTCAGCTTCCACAGTGAACAGTTGAGAGGAAGGTGGACCGGGGGGGGGGGGGTAAGGATGTCATTTTCACTGAAGAAGAGAAAGCTCTCTTTGCTACTTCAAAAGCTGAAGCCATGGGAAACCATAGTCTCACCCACTGGATTGGAAGACGCCTGTGTGTGTGCCAAAACCCGACCCCCCCTCCCCCGGGCTCCAGCCTCAAAGCAGAGGTTGGAGCTGAGCTGTCTACTGCTGAAGCTCTGACAGCATCACAGTTGATCACAGCAACCCCCCTCCCCCGAATCCAGCACAAACATAACGACCCTGAGATCCTTTTGGATCCGACAAGGTTGCATCAGTCTGGGTCAGACAAAAGTGTCACAGTAAGAGAAAGACAAGTCTTTTGATCAGACACAGACATACTTGGAAGTCTTGGGCCTGAAATATCCAAAACCACTGGATGGATCAGAGTAGGATCTAAAGTTTGGGGTTGTGTGGTGGAAAGGCACATGGGTCTGATGGGAGTCGGAGCCAGATCTACCCCAAACTAAATCTGGTTTCCAAGAAATTTACTCTTCATCCTATCCAAATCAGCTTCTAATATGCTCCTGGATAATAATCTCCCGGATGCTAAGTTGATGGTGGATGGGAAGCTCTTCTGGGTGTGTACTGAAGAAGGGAGAATGAATCCTCGAAGACACTGGTTCTGTTGAAACATTGGTGACAGACCTGGATCTACTTGGATCCACAGATTTGTTTTTTTGGAGTCAAGCCCTTGGATATCAAAAGATCCAACCGTTTAGATATTTTCACAGGTGGAGACGAGCCAGAAAAAGTTGTGGGAGGACAGCGGCCAGACGAGCCAGAAAACGTTGTGGGAGGACAGCAGCCAGAAGAGTGCTTCAATGAATCTTTAGGTTTTTCTGCTATTTCTCCTAAAGATTTCTTGAAAGGAAGATGGGGCTCCAGAGACAGATGTAGCAAAAGATGGAAGGATACCTTTTCAGTATCAATTTATTCTTCCTCTCCACCAAAGTCCTGTTACTGAAGCTGGAACAAATGTTGCAATTAACATTAAGATGCCCTGGACCCAGGCAAAACGCAGAGTGAGAATAGCTGCCAGAGTTTGGAATAATGGACCTGCAAGCAGACAACTGTTTAAAAAAAGAGTTGTGTGCACAAACCAGTGTCATTATTCATCACGGACGGGTGTAGGATCAGACATCGGATCCGAGCCGGCAACTAGGAAGACAGCTCCTGAGCTCAAGCTCCTCCCCCTTCCCAAGATCTCTTGCTACCCACAACCCTCAGATCGAGTTTGCTGGAAAGTAAAAGTAGGCGGTGAAGACTACCTAAAAAGATGAAAGGGTACTAAGGGATGCATCCCCTCCATAACTCCCCAATCACCAGAAGAAGGGTGGTAACATGATGAATAATGACACTGGAGAGCACAGATTCCAAGTTATGGTAAATACATAACTCTATCTGATGCTACCCGTGTCATCATTGATCACAGATGGGTCAGATTCCCCAGCTACTGATAACTCAGAGAGGTCTCATGGAAGGATATGCCGGAGCACAGAAGAACCAAAGGAAGCCCTGTTCCTAGACACCAAGTCCAACTTATAATATGTAACAAAGGCATGAGAAGTAGACCAAGTAGCAGCAGCAAAAATCACATCTAAACAAAGTTTAGCCAAGGCAGCAGAAGATATGGCTACCAGACCTAGTAGAGTGAGCTTTGACTGGTCCGGAAAGTTCCAGGTGTCTGCTTTCATAAATATAAGAAATACAGCTGCCGAGCCAATGGGAAATAGATACCTTGGAAACCGCTTGACTCCTCCTGGCCTGAGAAAAGGCAAAAAAGAGCTAATCGGACATTTGAAAATTTTCAGTTCCCTTGAGATAAAAACGTAATGGCCTATGTACAGCCAGACAATGCAACGGATATTCCCCTTTATTGGAAAAATTTGGAAAGAACACAGGAAGTTGAATTTATTGGATAAGATTCTCCTCTGAGGCTACCTTAGGGACAAAGTTAGGATTGTTCCTGAGAGACACCCTATCCTTACGGAATACCATGAAGGGGGGATTAATCCACACAAGTCTGCAATTCGGAGACCTTCTTGGCTGAAGTAACTGCCACCAAAAAGGCTGTCTTCTAGGACAGAAATTGAAGATCATAGGTTGCAGCAGGCTCAAATGGTTTCTGCATCAAAGACTGCCACACTAGAGTGAGACCCCATGGAAGGGAGGGATCGTTTACAGGAAGTCTGAGTAGAAAGATCCCTTTGAGGAAGGTGTTGCAGCTTAGAAGAAAAGGTGGGACTTTTGTTCAATTGGAAGTTGGAGATAGCCACCAACTGGAGATTAATTGTAGAGAAACTAGCCCCTTGTTGAAAAAGAAAGGCCAGGAACAAAAAAAAATGTCTGGTATAGAAGTTGAAAAGGGATCTAGACTGCGTTGTTTTGCCCAAATAGAAAATCTCTTCCATTTGCTGGAATAAACATTCTTAGCAGACGGCTTTTGAGAAGCCAAAATAATGCTCTTACCCAGGGAAGGAAGCTTGGACTGGGAAAGGAGCATTGGAATTGGAGTTACCAGGCAGTCAGACGAAGAGATTGAAGGTTGGGAATAGGAAGCACCCAAGGACAGGAAATGAGACCTGGAATGGGATCCAATATCCAAAGGGGAATAGCTCAGATGAGACCAAAGGAGGGAAAACCACACCTAACGAGACCAGAAGGGGGCAATGAGGATGAGAGAAGTCTTCAGGTGATGAGCTTTCTGTAAGACTTTGGGAATGAGGGGAGTTTGTGGGTATGCATACAGAAGTCCTGACAGACCTTCATGCACCAGAGCATCCCTGGGTGACTCCCCTATGGGGGGTGATCAGGGCAAAGTAGTTGCTGTATTTGTGGCTGTCGGGAGAGGTAAAAAGATCGCAGCAAAGGAGACCCCAATGTTTGAATATCCGACATGCCACTGATGGGTCCAGGGACAACTCGTCAGGACTAAGGATAGATCTGCAGAGTTTGTCGGCTAAAACGTTGAAACTGCCGGGAATGTGCATTGCAAGAAGAAAGTGCCTGGAAGACATCACCTATTCCCACACTCTCATGGCCTCTCTGCACAGGAAATACGATTGTGTCCACACCCCTGCTTGCTGATGTACCAGACCACTGCCATGTTGTCTAACTGAATTGCAATGCTCCCAAGAGGAAGACAGTCCTGGAAGGCTTGCAACATTAGAAGGATTACTCATCTCCATGACATTTATGTGCAATTTGGTCTCTAAGGGGGATGACGTGCCTTTAACAGTCCTTCCCCGATAATGCCCCTCCCCACCCCAACAGGGTGGTGTCTGTGGTCACTGTGGCTTGGGGAAGGCAGAAGGGCCTGCTTAGAAGATCCTGAGCTTGGAGCCACCAAGCAAGGTGACGTCTGCAGACTTGAGAAATCCTGACTATCGTGGACATGGGATGAAGGTGAGCTAATCACTGCACTGCTAGGGTCCATTGCAGAACTCTCATATGATACCCGGCGAGAGGGACTAACTGGATCTCTGCCATCATTGAGCCTATCACTTGAAAGCTAAAGTGGACTGTGGGACATTCTAGATCCAGCAAAAGACAGACCTGGTTCCGAATCACCTCGACCCTGTGTAGGGGAAATGCTGCAGTCTTTGACACTATGTCCAGAAGGACCGCGAAAAATTCCAGACTCTGTCACAGGGCAAAATAGGATTTGAACAGGTTGACTGATGCCTAGATAATGAAAGAAATTGAGTGTGTAACCCGTGGCCAATGGGAGTTGATGCCTTGTGGGGGCTGTAAGGAGCCAACTGTCCAGGTATGAGAAGACCTGAAAACCTTGCAGATGAAGATAAGCTGCCACCACTGCCATGCATTTGGTAAACACCCAAAGGGCTGTGGTGAGTCTAAAGGGCAGGGCTCTGAACTGACAGTGAATGGCCCCCAG
Organism: Protopterus annectens; assembly: GCF_019279795.1. Taxonomy (NCBI): domain Eukaryota; kingdom Metazoa; phylum Chordata; order Ceratodontiformes; family Protopteridae; genus Protopterus; species Protopterus annectens. The sequence goes on along the minus strand of NC_056728.1, from coordinate 636,165,085 downwards.
CTGGAAGCACAGGTATCTCCTGGAGCATCTGTTGATCTTGATGTGATAGCATGTATCCTTGAGATCCACTGAGCACATCCAATGGTCCTTGCATAGAAGAGGCAGAATAGACTGAACAGTGACCATCCGGAACTTCAACTTCTTGACAGACAAATTTTAAAACATTGAGGTCCAAAACGGGACATAGGTCCTCATTTTTTTTTTGGCACCAAAAAGAAGCGAGAGTAAGTTCCGGACCCCCGTTGTCCTGCTGGGACCATCTAGATGGCTCTTTTTGGAAGGAGGTCTCGAATCTCTACAAGGTCCAACTCTCTTTGGAGGGGTGGAATGTCTAGGGGAGATTTTTAAGCTGGCGGGGGCTGAAAAAAGTGTATGAATTAAAACCATGACACAAGGTTTAACACCCACTGATCTGAGATAATAGTTGCCCAGGTTTAGTGGGTGAAGGGAGAGATGACCCCCCCCCCCGACTGCCACCAGGGTAGGAGGGCCAAGCAGTGCTGAGGGGGCTTCTCCAAGAAGAGTCCCTGGGAGCCCTGGTTCTGTGGACCTCCTCTGCTGCTGAAGCGGCATCTGCTGTCAAACCCCCTTCCCCAGCCGGAAGAAGTGGATTCCTGTGGAGTATCCTGGAAGGAAGACTGAGACCTGTGGAACCACAGTTTATTACTACCCCTCTGATTTCTGGAAAAGGATCGCTGGGGATTAGAAAACTTGATCTCGACCACGGACAGACTCTCTCCCTCCTGCTCGATGCAGGTTAAAGTTTTTTTGACAGCAGGAACAAACAGAGTTGATCTGTCAAAAGGGGCATTGCATGAATGACGCCTTTTAAGGGTTCCGCAAACCCGCAAAGGCGAAGCCAGGCATGATGCCTAATAGAGATGTCAGTGCCTGCCTCTCGAGAGGTGGATGCCACAGCAATGAAGATCACCTGCATCAAGGCATTAGCTAGAGAAGTCAAAGTAGACAACCTCAGAGAGAACATTTTGAGACTCTCTGGAGGTAGCAACTCGGAAAGGGAGGTGGAAAGCTCTGACACCAAGTCCCTTTGCAACTGGGTAAAGTGTGCCATGTAGTTGGTTGCTCTTAGTCCGAACATAGTTGAGGCAAACAAGCACTTCCCGAAACAATCGCCAAGGACTCCTTGTTCAGGGGATGGATTGTGGAGCTCCGTTCGGCGAGCTCCTTTTTTGTAGCTGCGACCACAACAGCAGCATCAATGGGAACTCCCTTGCTCCAAACAGCCTTGTTCTTGGGGGGACTTAGGAACTGGTTCCACTGTATCTGGCTCCTTCCACACCCTGTCAGATACGAGCTGGATGAGCTCACTGGCAGGGGAAGACACCCAGGTAGAAGATGAGTCCATCTCGAAGGAATTCAAAAACACGGACTCCTCTAAAGATGGGGAAGGGGAAGACCAACTGCCTAATTTTTTTTAAGGATTTCAAGGATGTCCCCAAAGGGCACCTCCTCGGACAGAAGTCTGGCAGACCAGTCTCCTTCCTCAAAATCCAGGTCTTCAGTGAGTAACTCTCAAGGGGAGTCCAAGTGCCTCCTCTTGCAAATCCTTTTCTGAAGTGGCTCCACCACGGTGGGCTCTGGGAAGGACTCGGAAGATGTAGGGACCCTAGTGGTGGTAATGTCCATCTGAAGGAGCTCACCAAAGGGCTGACCCTGGAAGGATGATGAGGTCACCCCACCCAACATTGAGCAGGGCTGGAGAGGATTCAGAGTTGAGGTAGAGGCAGCTGCCCTGCTGGAGACTGTCCTCTCTATAGCCTGGAAAGCCGACATGCTGGACAAAGCCCCCCCCCACCAGCTGCAGCCAACTGGGATGGAAGGGGTGACACTAAAGCTGCACCGACATTTCTAGACGATATCAGCCCTGAGCTGTCTAACATGGAGACTCCCAGAGGGAGGGAACGGTCAGAAAGCTACGGGTCAGACCACACTCCCGGCAACCCTCATCAACCTCGTGGGGCAGAGGCACTGCAAGCTCAGAGGACAATGGAGCTGAGCCAGCCAGGGACCCTGACAGTGTGGGAAGGGAAGAAATGCCCAACACCATCGGCCTCTCCCCGGTGAGGACATGAACCTGAGGGACCAAACTCAGATGAGTCGGTCGAGGAGAGAGGAGTTCCGTGGATGGCGAAGATCTGCTAGGCAAGTGAGCAGCACATGGCAACAAGTCCAACTCGATTTGGGCCTTGAGAAAGCTCATCAGCCTATCCATATCTGAGGGGAGCAGACTCCTGGTTGATTGGGAAGAAAGTGAGGAATGGTCCGACCTAGCTGAGGGCCTACAGTCTTGTGGAGACCTGTCTGAAAATCTCGGATCCTATCTCCTAAGCCTGGAGGGGGAGTTTTCAATAACAACTGAATCTGACAAAACTGTCGAATCCGAGGGTATGTTTGGATCCGACGACATAAAAGATGTTGCGGTCGGATCTGAAAGCAGTCTAGGTTGGATCGGATCTGAGGAACTCCTAGGTCTTGGATCCGACAGAGGGAACCAGGGCTCTCAAAGCAGAACAGCCCGGACCCGAAGCCAAGCACTGCTGGGCTTGAATCCGGGGACCTGAGATCCTCAGCTTTTAGGCGGGAGAATCTCTAGAGGAAGAAGGCTTACTCTTGGGATCCAAAGGAGGATTAGAGGGGCAACCTGAAACCAAGGGACCCCCTTTGGCTGGCCCTTTCAGTAGAAGCTTGTTTCTGCGATCTAGGAGAGCCCTGGGGTTGAATCTGGCAAAAATGTTGAATTCAACCTCCAGATGTGGCTCTCCCAGACAGTAAACACACTCAGTGTGAATCGGAAAGTGGCATTTTCCAACTGCATGAGGAGCACCTTTTAAAACCAGCGGACTTTTCAGATATCCCACACACACTACCCAAACACAGCACCACAATAAAGAGGGGGTGGGGGAACAGGTAGAAAAAGGGAAGGGAATAGAAAAAGGGTACCAAGAGACCTGGGAAGAACAAGGGCAGGAATCTGGAAAAGGGACTTAAACTTACATTAAAACTATGCAAAAACACTACCAGGAGGGGAGGAAAAGTACAGTTGTGTACACTTACCATAAATGTAGATGTTCAAGTGTATTCACTGTCGCAGTCATTACATTTGGGTTATCCTGCTGGCAGGTTGCCCTCAGTCGGCCTGAATTCCAAAGTCTTGGGTCCTGCGTCAGTTGCTGTCGCCTTTTCCTTAACGTCAGGTCATCAGGGGTATAAAAAGATGCAGCCAACACCATTTTAGTTTTTCTTGCCCCAGATGTCAGGTGACCCCAAAAGGGTAGGCTAAAATTATGTAAATAAAACAAACATGCACCAAAATAAGCTTTACCTTCATCTATAAGCAAATACACTACCTAAGTTGTATAGATTAGAGAAGTAAAGATAAGTTTCTGCAAAAATAAGGGGGATGGCAGGTGGGTAACCTGGACTGCAACAGTGAATACACTCGAACATCTACATTTATGGTAAGTGTACACAATTGTACTACGTTCTTCGTGTTTCACTGTTGCAGTCATTACATTTGGGTTGAGTCCCAAAGCTATGGTTGGGGGGCTGGAGCTAAACAGCATTAGGAGCGGCTATGAGGCCCTGCAGAACTGCAGTGGCAAAGCCTGCCCTGGACATGGAGTAAAGAGGCAGATTGTAATGTTTTGCAAAGGTATGCACTGAACTCCAAGTAGCAGCCTCCAAAACGTCTTTGGTTGGTACTATCCTGAGAAAGGCTGCAAAGGTGGCTGCAGCTCTGGTTGAATGTGGCCTAATGCCCTTAGGCACTGGTTTGCCATGCTGAGAGTAGCAGAAATGAATGCAGTGACCTATCCACTTTGAAATAGTCTGCTTGGAGATGGCCTTTCCTTGTGATGCTGTGGCATATGCCACTAGTAATTGCGCTGTCTTTCTGAAAACTTTAGTTTTGTCCAAGTAGAATCTAAGTTGTCTGTGTACGTCCAAAGAATGCAGAATTTTCTCCCCCTTGTTCTGTGGATTTGGATAAAAAGTTGGCAAATGAATTGTTTGGTTAAGAGCTACACTGGATACCACCTTAGGCCTAAATGTAGGGTTTGTTCTCAGCGAGACCCTGTCTGGATAGAAAATGATAAAGGGTTCCAACGGCCATGATAGCCTGTAGCTCTGAAACTCATCTTGCAGAAGTTATTGCTAGGAGCAGAGCTGTTTTCCAAGATAAGAACTTTATGTCTGCAGTAACAGCTGGCTCACAAAGAGGTAAGATGAGTTTTTCCAAGACATAATTGAGGTCCCATGCAGGTATTGGCGTTCTCCTTGGAGGCCTTAAGTTTTTGGCTCCTCTGAGGTACTGCCTTAATAAAGGATGAGAAAAGAGTGGTGGCTCTGTATTGTAATGAGCCGAAATGGCAGAGGCATGGATTTTAATTGATGAAAAAGATAGGCCTTTGTCCAGCATCTCAGTTAAGTATTGTAAAATCTGAGGAATATTTGGGACAGCTGTATCAGTTCCTTGAGCTTGGTTCCAAGCGCAAAATCTCTTCCATTTCCCAGCATAGGATTTTCTAGTACTAGGCCTTCTGGCTTCTAAAATGACATCCATCACAGCTTTACTGAGAGGTGTGGTTTGTATGGCTACATTATCTGCCATGCTGCCAGGTTTAGGGTCCTGAGTTGGCTGTGCAGAATCTGATTGTTTTGCTGGGACAGTAGATGAGGTATTTGAGGTAAGGTCCAGGCTGGGCATTGGGACAAGTTCCTTAAGATCGGATACCAGTACTGGCGTGACCACTCTGGGGCAATCAGAATCATTTTTGGTTTCTTCTGCCTGACCTTTAGGAGTACCTTGGGGAGGAGAGGCAGTGGAGAAAAGGCATATACTGATAGATTTTGTCCAGTTGAAAGATAAGGAGTCCACTTTCCAAGCTTGTCTGTGATGAGTCCTAGTGCAGAATCTTTTTAGTTGATTGTTTTGAGGAGAGGCAAATAGATCCATGTCCGGGTGTCCCCATTTCATTGTTATCATGCTGAAGACTTGTGGATCCAGGTGCCACTCGTGGGGATCCATGAGGTTTCTGCTTAGTTCGTCTGCCAGAGTATTTTCCTTTCCTGGCAGGAATTGTGCCTACAGATGAACTTGGTAAGTCAATGCTGTGTACCATAAAGCCACGGCTAGTCTGCACAGGAGATAAGAATGAGTGCCCCCCGCTTGTTTATGTACCACATGACCGTGGTGTTGTCTGTCTTTATCACTAGCTGTCCTGGATGAAGTAGGTCCTTGAAGGCTGTCAGGGCATTTTGAACAGCTAGCATCTCTTTTTGATTGATATGTAGATGCTTTTGGTTTGTGGACTAGGTGCCCTGAATGCCTCTTCCTGCCATGTGTGCCCCCCAGGCATAATCTGATGCATCCGTCGTTAGGCTCTGCCTGGCTGGGGGTAGTGAGAATGGCTGTCCCTTGTTTTGGTGACAAGCCTTTGCCCATCATCGAAATTCCTGTTGCAGACAAGGAATTAGAGTAATCATTGTTTCCAGACCGTGGCAATGGTGTGTCCAGACACTTTTTAGGTACCATTGAATTTTCCTCATATGCAGTCTTGCATATGGAATTAGTAAGATGCAGGATGCCATGAAGCCCAAATCCTGCAGAATTTTTCTTGCAGATAACTGGGCCTTTGTTGCCATTTCCTTGAAATAGGTAGTCAGTTGCTCTTGTTTGTATGGAGTGAGATAAGCCATCTGGGCAGTTGTATTTAAGCTTGCACCCAGGAATATTATCTCTTGAGAGGGTACTAGTTTTGATTTCTTTTTGTTGACTGTGTACCCTAGGCATGTTAGAAGTCTTATCACAAAAGTCAGATGCTGTAGTAGAATGTCCTTGTTCTCTGCTTGTATGAGGCAGTTGTCCAAGTAAGGATATATTTGTATTCCTTCTTTGTCTGCAGTAAGCAATTACTGGTGCCAGGCACTTTGTGAAGACCCTGGGCGCAGTAGATAAGTCAAAGAGCAGTGCAGAGAATTGGTAATGCTTTGAGCCAGCCTTGAATCTGAGGTATCTTTTGCATGATTGTCTGATTGGGACATGCAGGTATGCCTCTTTTAGGTCTAAAGTCAAGAGCCAAGCCTTGCTGCCCAGCATGGGGAGAAGCTGCTGTAAGGTCAACATCTTGAAATTTGGTATATCCAGGAAAGTGTTTAGAATAGATAGGTCCAGTATTGGTCTCCATGCTTTGTCCTTTCTGGGTACCAAGAACAGTTTTGAGTAAAATCCTTGTCCCTGCTCTTGCTGTGGCACTAGTTGAATAGCCCTCATGTCCATGAGAGCTGCGACTTGTTTTTGAGCCTCTGCCCATTGATTTTTTGGCAGTGGCCAACCGTTTGCCCTTGGCAGGGCATGGAAATGAAACTTGTAGTCTTGTGACACTGTCTAGAACCCATTTGTCCTGGGTTACAATGTGCCAATTTTGAGAAAAAAAGTGCTAGTTTTCCCCCTAAGGGTGCTGCCAGAAGATAAGTGCTTGGTGCAGCCAGGGGGAAGTCATTGGGACTGTTTCCTGTATGGTTGTGATTTGTTTTCTCCACCTTTGGAGGTAGAAGCACTCCACTGCTTAGACCTGTAGGAACCTTGCGGCTGTGATCTGCCTCTAGGGCGTCTGGGTCTGCCCCTTTGAGGTCTGTCTGAGACTGGTAAGGACCAATTATTTGTAGGCCAGTGTCTGCTGAATCTAGGTGGCTGAATCTGTAAGAAATCCTTGACAGTTTGCATAGATTTAGCTTTGTCCTCCATTTTCTTTAACACCTCTTCTGCCTTAACACCAAACAAGGTATCATATAAAGGAGCATCTAATAATTTTGATTTAACATGGTCAGGCAGATTTTGTTCCTTTAACCAAGCATGCCTCCTAATGATAGAACCCATAACAGCGGCCCTACAGGAGGCCTCCAGAGAATCAAACCCACATTGCTAAGTATGATTTCTGACTTGTTCAGCTGTATGAAATAAATCCTGCACTTCTTTGTTTTCTGCACATTCAGAATTTGCCATAATTTTCTGTTTAAGCAGTGTCATGATATATTGCTGATATCTGAGCATATGAAACTGGCAATTTAAGGCCCTTATAGCCAAAGTAGCAGATGTGTAAATCTTTTTCCCAATCTATCCAGTGCCCTAGAATCCCTCTCAGAGGGGGGGGGGTAGGGTTTTTTGCAGTAGAAGCCTTGACCCCTTTCGGACCCTGAGAAATAGTTTCTGGGTCTGCAGTAGGGTTTCTGAAAAGAAATTTATGAGCGTGAGGGAACCTGTAGTATCTATCCGGCTTAACAGGAGCTGGAGGTAAAGAGTCAGGGGTCAGACTAGACTCTGAGAACACATCTACAATGTCTAACATAGGTGGAATAGCTAGAGGCCTGTGCTGAGGTAGTAAAAGAAACTCTTGGAGCCTTTTCTTAGATTCTGAAACATCTTGGTTCTCCCAGTGGAAGTGCTCCCTCATGGTATGCAAGGTTTCCCCAAAAGACTAGTCCACAGGAGGAGAAGCTGAAGAAATAGATTCTTCAGCATCAGAATCCTCATTGGGGGAAAGAGAATATTCCTGATCAGAACAGGAATCAGAAGAAATGGAAACCTGATCTGAAGATTCATAGTCAGTCTCTTGCCTAGGCCTCTTATCAGGAGGGGGATAGGAACCCCTGATCAAGGTAATTAGGTCTTCGGCCATTTTGAGCATCTGCTTTTTTTGGGCATGGAGGCCTGTGTCCTTGTGGCTGGTGAACTTGTTTCTTTGCCTTTAAAGGTGTTTTAGCCTTTGTCTTTGAAGTCGGTTTAATATATAATTGTTTAGGTCTGAATACACCCTCAGAAGCCGATGCCTGCTCAGCGGCTCTGGACCCATCTGAGGGAATAATCTCCAAGGCTCCAGTGCCTTGAGTTTCCAGCGGCCTGGCCGACTTCACGTGGGAGTCGGTAGCAGCCTGCAATTCTAAAGTAGCGGGCGTCAGGGGCTGCGAAAGCGCCTCACTGGGGACCGGCGAACTGGCAACTTGCTTAGGAGAAGCTTCATCGGTTTTGGACCTCGGTTGCCTGTCTTTTTCTTTTCGTTTTTTGTGAACTCCGGTAGTCGGATGGCTATCCGACGACATTGTATAATTAAATCTTCGCCCAAAGTAGCTTTATGCAAAATCGTACCAACGCTTAATAGTGCATTGGTTAAATCTAGCACAAAACCGACAAATAGCAACATTGTGGTCAGGGCCTAGGCAAGGAATACAGTAAGAATGAAAGTCCTTATGATGCATTTGCTTCCCACAAGAAATACAATTATTAACTTTATCTGAAATCGGTCTGGAGCAAGAAAAAAGTTTCCCCAATGGGGTACTTCGCTTTTAATGAAGACTTTGGATCTAAAACTCGAACACGAAAATCTCAGGAGTCGGCCAACCAGCATTTGCGAACTGCTTCTGCTTCGGGCACTGTGCGGCACGAAAGACTAAATAAAATGGTGTCTGCTGCATCTTTTATACCCCTGATGACCTGACGTCAGGGAAGAGGTGACAGCAACCAACGCAGGACCCAAGACTTAGGAATTCAGGCTGACTGAGGGCAGCCTGCCAGCAAGATAACCCAAATGTAATGACTGCAACAGTGAAACACGAAGAACATCTACCCAAGGGAGACACAGGAAAAAGATAGGAGACAAAGAAGCACAAAAAAACGTGAAAAGAAAAGAGATACTTAACTGAAAACTCTTTGCTTGAGAAACAGGAAGAACCTCTTGAATGAAATTGCGGCACACAAGTTCTGAGGGCTGTGGGTAGCAAGGGATCTTGCGAAGGGGAGGAGCTTGAGCTCAGGAGCCATCTTCCTAGATGCCGGCTCAGATCCGATGTCGGATCCTACACCCATCAGCTATCAATAATGACATGGATAGTGTAAAATCCAGTTAAGTTTTTCTGACACTGCAGCAAATACAACCAGCTAAGGAAAATACCAACAATGGTAATAATAAATACCCAATTACATTTAGAAAAAATACCAGCAATAGTAAGAATAAAATATACCACAGGGGCAGTAATAAATATATATATATATATATATATATATATATATATATATATATATATATATATCTAGATCTCCTTTATTTGATCGACAGACCATTTGATAGAAACTCATTTGATCGAAAACCAGTATTCAAGGCATAATACTGGATTTGTCCCCCTCCCCAATACCATGCAACCCTGGAGTTGAGATATATATATATATATATATACATACACACATATACTCGGGGGGGGGGGTGAAGCCCCCCACCTATTTTCGTTTAAAATGTGTACTTTTTGTTTTCTTTTCTTCTTTTAAACGAAAACAGGTGGGGGGGCTCTGGCCCCCATACCCCCCTGACTATATATGTCAACTCTAGGATCGCATGATATTGGGGAGGGGGACAAATCCCAGTATTATGCCTTGAATACTGGTTTTCGATCAAATGAGACTTCGACCAAATAAGTTTCTATCAAATAAAGGAGATCTATATATATATATATATATATATATATATATATATATATATATATATATATATATATATATATATGGCTTCTAGTAATTAAGAGGAAAAAGAAATCAAATGCACTCAGGGGGAGGGTTATAATAAGTAACATGGTGAAGGGGTATTAAAATCATATAATAAAAAGCTTGATAACACGGAAGAAGCTTTAACTAGCTATTTAGCTGAACTGATAAAATTGCAAAAATCAGAGCCCAAAATGGTAAAAAATATAGACTGGCTTAACATTACACTTCTCAAGAAGAGCCTTTTCAAAGAGAGTGGATTCTGAAGACAAATCACACAGAAAAAAACACGAGATTTTCTGCTGCACTGCAGAAACTGCAAGGAACAGACTGCACTACTTTTATAAAAGTACAGAAAAGCAGCAGGACTTTAGGCAGCAAGATTTATTAACTGAGAAGGCACATTGTGCGCATGTTCCAAATCACTTTATTGCATTAATATTTAGGAGGACATTGAAGGAACAAAAAGTAATACCTTAGTAAATCAGGTTGTGCGCTTACTAATCTGCGTAATATACTGTAAAGAAGTTTTGTAAAGTGTACAGTCAACAGTATTTTAAAAGTGAGGTCTCTAGTGTGTGTGTGTGTGCGTGTGTTCTTACCATACTGTTTGTTAGATGAAACATATCCAGGCTTTAAACTGCAAGAATGTAAGAAAGGTTGGACATAACCAAGTTAAAATTAATATAATGTAATCTTGGGTTGCTCTGGTGGGGGAATATAGTATATTGATCACATTACATGTTAAATTAAGGTAACAACTTTAACCATGGACTTAAGCTTAATGCCAAAAAATGCGTCGTCATTCCCTTTAGGAAAACCTCCGTTACCACTAATTACCACATTGATGGTAGCCCACTGAACAATGAAGGTGTTATAAGAGATCTGAGGACACAGATTGACAGCACTCTCTCTTTCGATCACCACATTACCACTGTGGTCGGAAAGTCCTTCTATGTGGCACATCTCATTACCAAGGGTTTTGCATCCAGGAAGAAAGAGGTTATCATCTCTCTCTACTCTTCCCTCATTAGACCAGTCATCAAGTATATTGCCCCAATTGACATGTACCTCACTAAACACCTGCAACACCTGGAAAGGCCACAAAAGTACCTCACGAAGAGGACCCTAGGCCTTAAAGACATGTAGGGACATGGACAGACTCAAAGAACTCCAGCTTTTCTCTGTCTCATATCGTGTATTAAAGAGGCGATCTCTGCTTGACATATAAAGCCATGTCTGACTCAGCCCTGTTAGAAATGTTACATATAAAGAAATCACAATCCCTCCTCACCACAAGCTCCAGGGACCTCAATCTCATTACCACAATCAACAGAACATGCTGGTGGGATAGGTTCATAACCCAGAGACTGCCCATGCTGTGGAATAGACTTCCCATACATGTTAAGCAGAACACCTCACTTGCTATTTTCAAAAGAAATCTTGATGAATGGATGGGAAATAGAAAGTTCACTCCCTGGATCACGCCAATGGCTCTACTTGATAGTGGCACCGGGAAATAACGGCGGCATGATGCCACGAAACATCTATGGGCTAGGCTTGTAAAGGCTCCAAGGTCATTGACCTAGTACACACCTATGAACTTATGAACCTATGAACTTCACCTATTTTTACAGAGATCGATATCTAAATTAATGTCCTTGGTTTGAGCTGCAGACGTTTTTAGGCAAACAGGCTTAAAAATATAAGACAAAATGATAAAAGGCATTCAAATAATAGTTTGTTTTTGTATTTGCAAAGCAATTAGGTGTATTTTTTAATTAGCACATTTTTTTTTAGTGGGAGACAAGTAGTCTACAGGTGCAAGCGATTAATCATGAGAGAGCTGAAGGGTGCATTCTAGGTAAAATTTACTAAGATTTTTTCAAGCATCTGTAAAGGCAACAGCTTTTTTTCATTACCAACTTCAAGACGGCAATCATGAGAGGATTCAATGTCTGAGTGAATTGTACAAGGTACAGAGTAATTAGCATTTAAAGGTACACTGGCAAGCAGTTCAGTGAAAAATAAGTGAAATCTGAAACTGTGATAAGTGAATAAGTTATACAAGTAGTTAACTACTCAGCATCATTAGTACTTCAACATATTTAATATATCACTGTACAATGGAAAGGTAGCCTGTGTACTTCTTTCTTGGGGCCAAAAGTTAGTTAGCTATTCGTATATGGGAGGAAACAGAAATAGAGAAAAAAAATTCAGATTTAAGTGGGATCACTGGCTGCAGCATGTTCTTTGGCATGGGTAAACTTAACCAACATTGGGTAATGACTATGGGTGCAGCCATCAATTTGGGGCAACTGCTCCTGTCTGGATGGGTAAACATTTTCAAAATGTTTTGCGTTTGTTCCAAGTTAAATTTTCAGAAATCCCATCCTCTTTTTTTTTTTTTTTTTGTTTGAATGTTTTCACTGAAGTAAAAAGTCCTGAAAAATGTGACTGGTTCATATGGAAAAGAAGATAAGAGACTATGTAAAGTACGGTTGTATACACTTACCATAAATGTAGATGTTCGAGCGTATTCACTGTTGTAGTCATCACATTTGGGTTATCTGCTTGCAGTAGCCCTCAGTCAGCCTGACTATCAAAGTCTTGGGTCCTGCGCCGGTCGCTGTCTCATCTTCCATGACGTCAGGAAGTCAGGGGTATAAAGCATGCAGCTGACGCCATTACATCAGTTTTTCTTGCCCCAGATGTCAGGTGCCCCCCCTAACGGGAAGCAAAGCAATTAAATATATATATATATATATATATATACATATATATATATATATATACATACATACATACATACACACACATACACACACACACACACAAGGTTATACCTCCAACAAAAAAGCAAATACACCAAAAAGAGCGTAGAGGTATAGCCAAAAGAAGTCAGGGGGCTGGAGGGAAGGTAATCAGGACTGCAACACTGAATACACTCTAACATCTACATTTATGGTTAAGTGTACACAACTGTACTATGTTCTTTGTGTTTCACTGTTGCAGTCATCACATTTGGGTAGATTCCCAAAGCTAAGGGTGGGAGGAGGAATTTAGATAGCATTAGGACCAGTTATAAGGCCTTTCAAGACTGCAGTGACAAAGCCAGCTCTGAATTTAGAGAAAATTGGCAAATGGTAATGCTTGGTGAAGGTCTGTACAGAACTCCAGGTAGCAGCTTCTAGGATGTCTCTGGTAGGGACACCTCTGAGAAAGGCTGTAGAGGTAGATGCAGTGCTGGCTGAATGGGATCTAATCCCCTGTGGGATAGGTTTTCCATGGTGCTTATAGCAGAAATGAATGCAATGGCCTATCCATTTAGAAATGGTTTGCTTTGAAATAGCCTTCCCCTCTGCCCCTGCAACAAATGCCATCAGCAGTTGTTCAGATTTCCTTTGAGGTTTAGTCCTCTCCAAGTAAAATCTAAGTTGTCTGTGCACATCTAAGGAGTGTAGTATCAGTGCCCCTTTGTTCTGTGGATTAGAAAAGAAGGTTGGCAAATGAATGGATTGACTAAGAGCCACACTGGGTACCACCTTGGGCATGAGAGAGGGATTGGTCCTGAGGGACACCCTGTCCGCATGAAAGATGATGAAAGGCACCATTGCCATAAGGGCCTGTAACTCAGATACCCTTCTTGCTGAAGTGATTGCTAAAAGGAAAGCTGTTTCCAAGAAAGGAATTTTAACTGTGCACTTGCAGCTGGCTCAAAAGGAGGCACAGTGAGTTTTTCCAATACAAAGTTATGCTCCCAGGCTGGAGTTGGGACTCTTCTGGGTGGTCTTAAGTTTTTGGCCCCTCTGAGAAACTGCTTGAGCAGTGGGTGAGAAAAGAGGGGTGGTTCTGTGTTGTAATGAGCTGAAATGGCTGAGGTGTGAATTTTGGAGGAAAATGAACGGCTCTTGTGAAGCATCTCAGTTAAGTATTGAAGAATCTGAGGTAAATTGGGCGATGCTGTGGCTACCCCTTGAGTTTGGTTCCAGGCACAGAATCTCTTCCATTTTTCAGCATAAGATTTTCTAGTACTAGGCCTTCTTTGCCTCCAAAATGACATCTAACACTTGTTTACTGAGGGATGGTAACAGAGACATTAGGTAATTAGCCAGGCTGCCAGGTTCAGGGTTTGAAGCTGGGGGGTGCAGAATTTGGCTTTCCTGCTGTGACAGCAGGGTACGGGTCTGAGGAAGATGCCATGGGGCTAGCTGTGACACACTGCACAAGAGGGGGTACCAGTGTGGGTGTGGCCAGTCTGCTGCAATCAGTATCATCCTTGATTTGCCCGGTTTGATCTTTAGTAGTACTTTGGAAAGGAGAGGCAGAGGAGGAAAGGCATAAACTGATAGATTTTTCCAGCTGAAGGACTGAGCATCCACTTTCCAAACTTGTTTGTGGGAAGTCCTTGTGCAGAATTTGTCCAATTGGTAGTTCTGGGGGGAAGCAAATAGGTCTATATCTGGGCTTCCCAATTTGTTTATCAACACGGTGAAAGTCTTTGGTTCCAGTTTCCACTCGTGTGGGTCCATGACATTTCTGCTTAGTTTGTCTGCCACTGTATTTAGTTTTCCTGGCAGGAATTGAGCCTGCAGATGCACTTGGTAGCTCAAGGCTGTGTTCCACAGAGCCATAGCTAGTCTGCAGAGGGGGTAGGAATGGGTACCCCCTGCTTGTTTATGTATCACATAAAGTACAGTTTTGTACCTACCATAAATGTAGATGTTCGAGTGTTCACACTGCTGCAGTCATTACACACTTGGGTTATCCTGCGGTCAGGCGGTCCCCGCAGTCGGCCAGAGTTCCAAAGTCTTGGTCCGGCGTCGGTTGCTGTCGCTTCTTCCCTGACGTCAGTGCACCAGGGGTATATAAGATGCATCCGATGCCATTTTCTTCAGTTTTTCTTGCCCTAGATGTCAGGTGCCCCCAAGCAGGTAGGCAATACATATTGCTAATAAAACATATATATAAAATAAAAACAATACCTTCAGTTACAAGCAAATACACCACAAAAGTTGTATAGGATAGAAAGGTATAGATAAGTCTAGGTAGGACAGAGAGGATGGAGAGAGGGTAATCTGGACTGCAGCAGTGTGAACACTCCAACATCTACATTTATGGTAGGTACAAAACTGTACTATGTTCATCATGTTACACTGCTGCAATCATTACACTTGGGTAGAATCCCAAAGCGAAGGTTGGGTGGCTGGTCTATAAAGAGTTAGGATTGGCTATGAGGCCCTGCAGAACTGCAGTGGCAAATCCTGCTCTGGATTTAGAGTAAAGAGGCAAGTGGTAATGCACTGAACTCCAAGTTGCAGCCTCCAAAATTTCCTTGGTTGGTACTCCTCTGAGAAAGGCTGTTGAAGTGGCTGTTGCTCTGGTAGAATGTGGCCTAATGTTATTAGGGACTGATTTTCCATGCTGTGTGTAGCAGTAATTAATACAGTGTCCTATCCATTTGGAGACAGTCTGCTTTGAGATAGCCTTGACCTGTGATCCTGCAGCACATGCTACAAACAGTTGCTCAGTTTTCCTGAAAGCTTTTGTTTTGTCCAAGTAGAGGCGTCGCTGCCTGTGTATGTCCAAAGAGTGCAGAAGTTTCTCCCCTTTATTCTGGGGGTTTGGATAAAAAGTTGGCAAATGGATGGTTTGGTTAAGAGCCACACTAGATACCACCTTTGGCATAAAGGTAGGGTCTGTCCTTAAAGAAACCCTGTCCTGATGAAAAATTATAAAAGGTTCCACTGCCATTAATGCCTGTAGCTCTGACACTCTTCGTGCAGAAGTTACTGCCAGGAGCAGAGCTGTTTTCCGTGATAAAAAGTTTAGATCGGCTGTATTGGCTGGCTCAAAAGGTGGCAGGGTCAGTTTTTCCAAAACAAAATTGAGGTCCCAAGTTGGTGTTGGTGCTCTCCGGGGCGGTCTTATGTTTTTAGCCCCTCTGAGGTACTGCTTTAGCAAGGGCTGAGAGAATAAAGGAGGATCCGTGTTGTAATGTGCTGAAATGGTAGAGGCGTGGATCTTAACTGATAAGAAGGATAGGCCTTTGTCCAGCATCTCAGTTAAGTATCGTAAAATCTGAGGAATGTTTGGGACAAGAGGGTCAAGGCTTTGAGCCTGGTTCCAGGCGCAGAATCTCTTCCATTTTTCTGAGTAAGATTTCCTGGTGCTAGGCCTCCTGGCTTCCAAAATGACATCCATAACAGCGTTAGAGACAGGTGTTGCCTGTTTGACTAATGAATCTGCCATGCAGCCAGGTTTAGGGTTTTGAGCTGACCGTGCAGGATCTGATTGTTTTGTTGAGTCAGAAAGTGTGAAATTTGAGGCAAAATCCATGGTGGGCCTTGAGCTAAGTTCTTTAAGATTGGGTACTAGTGCTGGCGTGGCCAGTCCGGAGCAATCAGGATCATCTGTGTTTTTTCTTGTCTCGCTTTTAGGACTACCTTTTAAAGGAGAGGCAGTGATGGGAAGGCATAAATGTTTAGGCTTTTCCAGCTGAATGAGAGATCATCCACTTTCCATGCTTGTGTGTGATAAGTCCTTCTGCAGAATTTTTGTAGTTGGCAATTCAGTGCGGAGGCAAAAAGATCTATGTCTGGGCATCCCCATTTTTGCGTTACCATGCTGAAGATTTGTGGATTCAATTTCCATTCGTGAGGGTCCATGATATTTCTGCTTAGATAGTCTGCCAGAGTATTTTTCTTTCCTGGCAAGAATTGTGCTTGCAGATGAACTTGATAAGTTAGAGCTGTGTTCCACAAGGTCATGGCTTGCCTGCATAGGGGATAAGAATGAGTGCCCCCTTGCTTGTTTATGTACCACATTACGGTGGTGTTGTCTGTCTTTAATAATAATTGTCCTGGATGCAGAAGGACCTTGAAAGCTGTTAGGGCATTTTGAACAGCCAACATCTCTTTTTGATTGATGTTAAGATGCATTTGGTCTGTGGTCCACTTGCCCTGAATACATTTTCCTGCCACGTGTGCTCCCCAAGCGTAATCCGAAGCATCTGTTGTTAGAGTCTGCCTGGCTGTGGGTAGCGTAAAAGACTGACCCTTGTTGAGGTGACATGCCTGTGCCCACCATCGAAACTCCTGTTGTAGGCAGGGAATTATTGGTATTACTGCTTATAAACTGTGAGAGTGTTGAGTCCAAACACTTTTTAAGTACCATTGTAATTTCCTCATATACAGTCTGGCATATGGAATTAGTAGTATGCAGGATGCCATGAATCCCAGGGCCTGCAGATTTTTTCTTGCAGGGAGATGGGACTTTTTTGCCAGTAATTGAAAATATTGAGTCAGTTGTCCTTGTTTGTCTGGCATGAGATAAGCCATCTGGGCCATTGTATTTAAGCTGGCACCCAGGAATATTATCTGTTGTGAGGGCACTAGTTTTGACTTCTTTTCGTTTACTGTCTACCCTAGAGAAATTAGCAACCTTTTTACAAACGCCAGATGCTTTAGAAGAATGTCCTTTGTCTCTGCTTGAATGAGGCAGTCGTCCAGGTTTGGATATATTTTAATTCCTTTTTGTCTGCAAAATGCAATTACTGGTGCCAGACACTTTGTAAAGACCCGGGGCGCAGTAGATAAGCCAAAGGGCAGTGCAGAGAATTGGTAGTGCATTGTGCCAGCTTTGAATCTGAGATATCTTCTGCAATTTTGTCTGATAGGGACATGCAGATATGCCTCTTTGAGGTCCAGAGTAACAAGCCAAGCCTTCTTGCCCAGCATGGGAAGAAGCTGCTGTAGTGTCAACATTTTGAATTTCGGAACACCCAGGTAAGTATTTAGAGTTGAAAGGTCTAGTATGGGTCTCCAGGATTTGTCCTTTCTTGGGACCAGGAAGAGTCTTGAGTAAAATCCTTGTCCTTGTTCCTGCTGTGGTACTTTTTGAATAGCTCTCATGTCCATGAGGGCTGAAATTTGTTTTTGAGCCTCTGCCCATTGATTTTGTGGCAGGTTTGGCATTCCTTTTAGCCTTGGTAAAGTGTGAAAGTGGAACCTGTAACCTTGAGACACAATATCCAGAACCCATTTGTCTTGGGTGACTGTTTGCCAATTTATAAAAAAAGTGCTAGTTTCCCCCCTAAGGGGGCTGCCAAAAGGGAAGTGCTTGGCGTATGAAGGGGGAAGTCATTGGGATCGTTTCCTGTAAGGTTGAGACTTGTCCTCACCTCCTTTTGGGGTTGAGGTACCCCACTGTCATTGTCTGTTAGAACCTTGGGGTTGAGATCTGCCTCTTGGGTGTCTGTATCTGTCTCTCTGTGGCCTGTCTCTGACACTGGAAAGGACCAATTCTTTGTAGGCCAATTTCTGCTAAATCGAGGTGGCTGTACCTGTAAGAAATCTTTGACTGTTTGCATAGATTTAGCTTTATCCTCCATTTTCTTTAACACCTCTTCTGCCTTAACACCAAACAAGGTATCATGCTGTAAAGGAGCATCCAATAATTTTGCCTTAACATGATCAGGTAAACGCTGTTCTTTTAACCAAGCATGTCTTTGAATCACAGAACCAGTAACTGCGGCTCTACAAGAGGCCTCTAAATAATCAAAACCACACTGCAGAGTATGTTTTCCCACCTGTTCAACTGCATACAATAAATCCTGCATTTCTTTATAGTCAGGAGCTTCTGAGCTTGCAAGCATTTTCTGTTTTAACTGAGCCATTAAATATTGTTGGTACTTAAGCATGTGAAACTGGCAATTTAAAGTCCTTACTGCTAAAGTTGGAGAAGTGTAAACTTTCTTCCCCCATCTATCCAATGCTCTAGAATCTCTGTCAGAGGGGACTGGATTTTTTGCAATGGAAGTCTTAACCCCTTTGGGACCCTGGGAAATAGTTTCTGGATCAGCAGAAGGGTTTTTATAAAGAAACTTGTGAGAGTCAGGGACTCTATAATACCTATCTGGCTTGGCTGGTGCAGGGGGCAAAGAATCAGGAGATAAGCTGGATTCAGACAAGACATCATCCACAATATCTAACACAGGCGGAATAGCCAGGGGCCTGTGCTGAGGCAATAAAAGGAAGTCCCTGAGCCTTTTCTTGGATTCTGAATAATCCTGACTTTCCCAATGGAAATGTTCCCTCATGGTATGTAAAGTTTCCCCAAAAGAATAATCCTCAGGAGGAGAGGCTGAAGGGATAGATTCTTCAGCATCAGAGCCCTCATAAGGGGGTAGAGAGTATCCCTTGTCTGAAGAGGAATCAGAGGAAATGGAAACCTGATCAGAGGAATCTGAGTCTGTATCCTGCCTAGGCCTTTTCTGAGGAGGGGGATGCCCTAAACACAGAGGGGAAGGAGGGAGGGTAAATTGGACTGCAGCAATGTGGATCCTCGAACATCTACATTTATGGTAGGTACAAAACTGTACTATGTTCTTCATTCCACATTGTTGCAGTCCTAACTATTGGGTAGAATCCCAAAGCAGAGGTAAGGGAGGCTGGCAAATCATAAGGAAGCAGGAACTGACAACATGCCTTGCAAAATAGCTGTGGCAAAACCAGCCCTAGACTTAGAGTAGAGAGGAAGGAGATAATGCTTAGAGAAAGTATGCACTGAACTCCAAGTAGCTGCCTCCAAAATATCCTTAGTTGCCACCCCCCTCAGAAATGCTGTGGAAGTGGCAGTAGCCCTAGTGGAATGAGGCCTAATCCCAGCTGGAATCTCCTTGCCATGATGGGAATAACAAAAAGTAATGCAACACCCAATCCACCTAGAAATAGTTTGTTTTGACACAGGCTTGCCCTTTGAACTCAAAGCAAAAGAAACAAACAACTGCTGAGACTGCCTAAAATCCTTAGTCCTGCTCAAATAATAACGCAATAGCCTGTGTACATCTAAAGTGTGCAAAATCTTTTCCCCTTTATTTTGGGGATCTGCATAAAAGGTAGGCAAATGAATAGTTTGGTTTAAAGCCACACTAGAAACCACCTTAGGCATAAAGGAAGGATTAGTACATAAAGATACCCTGTCCTTATGAAAAATCAAAAAAGGCTCCACTGCCATAAGGGCCTGCAACTCAGAAACCCTTCTTGCAGAAGTAATGGCCAACAAAAAAGCAGTCTTCCATGACAAGTATTTCAATTCAGCAGTAGCCAGAGGCTCAAAAGGTTGTAGAGTAAGTTTCTCCAACACAAAATTGAGATCCCAAGCAGGAGTAGGAGCTCTACGTGGGGTCTTATATTCTTTGCCCCTCTAAGAAATTGCTTGAACAAAGGATGCACGAAAACAATGGTGGGTCACAATCATAGTGAGCTGAAATTGCTGCAGCATGAATCTTAATGGAAGAGAAAGACAAACCTTTGTCCAGTAACTCAGTAAGATATTGAAGAGCCACACTCAAATTTGGCTCAGTAATCTCCAAATTGTTTGCTGCACTCCAAAACAAAAATCTCTTCCATTTTTCTCGTACACTTTCCTTGTACTAGGTCTTCTGGCTTCCATAATCACATTTAAAACTTGTTGAGGAAGCTGAGACCTGCTGTCTTTCAAAACAGAATATGCCAGGCTGTTAGATGTAGAGAGTGAAGCTTGACATTGAGCAGATGACCGTCCCTCTGAGACAACAGGTGTGGAATCAAGGGTAAAGGCCATGGAGGCTTCCTTACCAGACTCCTCAGTAATGGGTACCAGTGCTGCCGAGGCCAATCTGGAGCTATTAAAATCATCCTTGGCTTGTCTTGTCTGACCTTTAGAAGCACCTTTGGAAGAAGAGGCAGAGGTGGAAAGGCATACACATGAAGATTTTTCCAACTGAAAGAAAGAGCATCCACTTTCCAGGCTGTGTGATGAAATCCTTAGGTGCAAAACTTTGGCAGCTGGTGGTTTAGTGGAGAAGCGAACAGATCTATGTCTGGAGTTCCCCATGACACTGTCAATTTTTGAAATACATGAAGATCCAGTTTCCACTGTGGGGATCCATGATTTGTCTGCTTAATACATCTGCTAAGGAGTTCTGTGCTCCGGCAGAAACCTTGCCTGAAGAGTTAGTTGCAGACTGAGCGCAGTCTCCCATAAAATCATTGCTTGTCTGCACAATGGGTAAGAATGTGTTCCCCTTGTTTGTTGATGTACCACATGACAGTTGTGTTGTCTGTTAGAATCAACACCTGCCCTGGAAGAAGTAACTCCTTGAAAGCAATTAATGCAAACTGAACTGCTAACATCTCTTTCATGTTGATATGTAGATGCTGTAGTCTGGCAGGCCACTTGTCTTGTATCCACTTTCCATTTAGGTGAGCTCCCCAAGCAATATCTGAGGCATCTGTCGTTAGAATCTGACTTGCCTCTGGCCGGGTCACAGAGAGTCCCTTGTTTAGGTGACATTCCTGAGCCCACCACAAAAATTCCTTTTGAATGCAAGGTATTATTTGAATGACAGTGTCCAAATCCTGGCAGTGCTGTGTCCACAGATTTTTGAGATACCATTGTAGCTTCCTCATATGCAGTTTGGCATTGGGAAGCACCAGAATACAAGATGCCATGAACCCTAAGGCTTGAAGGACTGTCCTTGCAGTCAGCCCGGACTGAAGAGATAGATGATGGAAGTAACTGGAAAGATTCTTTTGTTTGTCCGGGGTTAAAAGGCCATCTGGGCTGCTGTATTCAGTCTCACACCCAGAAAGCACATGTCTTGAGAGGGTACTAGACTGGACTTTATTTCGTTCACAGAATACCCTAGGCATCTTAGCACTGCTATGACATATTCCAGATGCTGTAGAAGATCTTCTTTTCTTGAGCCAGAATCAGGCAGTCGCCAAGTAAGGATAGATTTGGATTCCTTTTAGCCTGAAGTAAGCTATCACTGGAGCCAGAACCTTTGTGAATACTCTGGGCAGTAGATAAGCCAAAGGGCAATGCAGAGAACTGATAATGAGAACTTCCAGCTCGAAAACGCAGATACTTCCTGCAACTTAGTCTTATTGGCACATGAAGGTAAGCTTCCTTGAGATCTAAAGTTACCATCCAGTGATCTTTGCCCAGCAGAGGTAAAAGCTGTTGTAACGTCAACATTTTGAACTTGGGAATGTCCAGATAAGTGTTGAGGATAGATAAATCCAGAATTGGTCTCCACGTGTTCCCCTTCTTTGGTACTAGGAACAGGCGAGAATAAAATCCTAGGCCCCTTTCCGCACAGGAACTGACTGAATGGCCCCTATTTGGAGCAACAGAGAAATTTGCTTGTGAGCCTCTGTTCTTTGAAGAGGAGGAATGTCTGGCATGCCTTTGAAAGGAGGCAAGGTATGGAAATAAAACCTGTAACCGTGGTGAATAATATCCAGAACCCATCTGTCTTGGGTAATTAAATCCCAATTTTCTTTGAAAAGAAACAGCCTTCCTCCCAAAGGTGCTGCCAGGCGAGAACGTACTGGCAGCGGAAAAGGCAGGTCATTGGGTCTGCTTACGAAAGGACTGACCCCTGCCCTCACCAGAAGTCTGAGCAGGGGAACTCCTGTCCTAGGCCTAAAAGAACCCTGAGCTCTGCCCCTACCACGTCTAGACCTACCCCTAGACTGGGAATCATAAGCAGGATAAGTCCATCCCTTAGTAGGCCAATTTCTACTAAACTTCGGAGGCTGCACCTGCAAAAATCTTTAACAGTTTGCATAGACTTAGCCTTGTCCTCCATTTTCTTCAAAACTGCTTCCACAGGCGAACCAAACAACACATCAGACTGTAAAGGAGCATCCAAAATCCTTGTCTTAACATGCTCAGCTAAATTCTGATCTCTCAGCCAGGCGTGCCTCTGAAGAACAGAACCAGTGGCAGCCACCCTGGAGGAGGCCTGCACAGCATCAAAACCACACTGCAAGGAATGTTTACCCACCTGTTCAGACACATGAACTAAATCCTGCAACTCTTTACACTCAATACCTTCAGCCAGAGCATCCACCTTAGATTTCAGCTGTGAAAGAAGATAATTCTGATATTTTAACATGTGAAACTGACAATTCAACGCCCTCATGGCTAAAGTGGAAGAAGTATACACTTTCTTTCCCCATCTATCCAAAGCCCTTGCCTCTTTATCAGGAGGGACAGGATTTTTAACAACTGAGGCCTTCACACCTTTAGGCCCCAGAGAGACAGTTTCTGGGTCTGCCCTAGGACTCTTAAAAAGATACTTATGAGCTTCAGGCACCCTATAATACCTATCCGGTTTAACTGGGGCAGGAGGCAAAGAATCAGGATTCAGGGAAGCCTCTGCAAACACATCTTCCACCACATTCAAAACAGGAGGTATAGCTAAAGGCCTATGCTGGGGTAAAATCAAGAATTCCCTAAGCCTTTTCCTGGAATCAGAGAAATCTTGACCTTCCCATTTAAAATGCTCCCTCATGGAATGCAGAGTCTCTGAAAATGAAAAATCCTCAGGAGGAGAAGCAGAAGGAGTAGAATCATCCACATCAGAATCAGAATAAGGAGGGTACTCCTGCAAGTCTTCAGCCGAAGACTCAAGCCTCCGAGCATTGCTCAAAACTCTCAAACTCAGGTTCCACCCTAGGCCTCTTATCAGGAGGGGCATAGAACCCTAATCATAGTAATCAAATCCTCTGCCATTTTAAGCATATGTTTCTTAGGCAAAGATCCTGAAGCACTAGGAGAAACCCCACAGAAGCTAAACTTGGCCTGCCCCTCAAAGAAGCCTTGGAAACTGAAGGGAGGCTCTAACCACCTTAGGAAGAGAGGGAAGAACAGCCACCTGAGAAGCCCCTCAGCCTGGCCTACTTCCTGAGAGGATACATCCTGTAACAGTAAAGTCTCTCCCTGAGACTCCAAAGAGACACCTGGCAAAACCTCCGGCTCCACTGAGCCTTCCAAAGAACCGACGTCTGGGACTGTCGGTTCCTCCACCCTAGGCTTTGCTGCTTTATCTTTGCGCTTTTTAGCCGAAGCCGGCGGAGCATCCGACGGCATTTTATAATTACAACGCTTCCCAAACACTAACCTGGCACAGTCTAACCTTCTTTTAATAGTGCGTTTGTTAAATCTAGCACAAGAGCGGCATCCAACAACGCCGTGCTCAGGCCCTAAACAAGGTATACACCAAGTATGGTAATCCCTATGAGGTATCTGTTTCCCACAAGAAATACAGTTATTCACTTTTTCTGACATCCGGTTAAATACTGAGGCAAGAAAAAACCAAAATATTCCCCAACGGGGTACTTAGCCAACTTTGATTCGGTCTGAAACTCTGACTTCAGAAACTTTCAGAACGCCAACCTGCACTCGCAAAATTGCTTCTGCATCGGACCATGCGGCAAAAAAGACTGAGGATATGACGTCGGTCATGCGCATTAGTACCCTGAAGTACTGACGTCAGTCTAATGCGCCCTGACCGACGTCAGCCATATACTTTGGTATTCGGGCCGACTGGACAGCGGACTATCCAATAGTTAGGACTGCAGCAATGTGGAATGAAGAACATCATCATCCACAATATCTAACACAGGCGGAATAGCCAGGGGCCTGTGCTGAGGCAATAAAAGGAAGTCCCTGAGCCTTTTCTTGGATTCTGAATAATCCTGACTTTCCCAATGGAAATGTTCCCTCATGGTATGTAAAGTTTCCCCAAAAGAATAATCCTCAGGAGGAGAGGCTGAAGGGATAGATTCTTCAGCATCAGAGCCCTCATAAGGGGGTAGAGAGTATCCCTTGTCTGAAGAGGAATCAGAGGAAATGGAAACCTGATCAGAGGAATCTGAGTCTGTATCCTGCCTAGGCCTTTTCTGAGGAGGGGGATGGGAACCCCTGATTAGAGTAATGAGGTCTTCGGCCATTTTAAGCATCTGTTTCTTAGGCATGGAAGACTGTCCAGGAGAATGCTGTACTTGCTTCTTTGTCTTTAATGGTGTTTTTGTCTTGGCTGTTGCTTTAATGATAAGTTGTGAAAGTCTGAAAGCACCCTTAGAAGCTGATGTCTGCTCAGCGGCTCCGGACCCATCTGAAGGATTAGTTTCCGTAGGCCCAACACCTTGAGTTTCCAGAGGAATAGTTGTCTCCAAGTGGGAGTCTGAGGCGGTCTGTGGCTCTGAGGTAGTGGGTGTCGGGGGCTATGAAAGCGCCTCACAGAACCGGCGACTGGTCTAGAAGAGGCTTCATCGTCGGTTTTGGACCTCAGATGCCTGTCTTTATCCTTGTCTTTGCGTTTTTTTCAGAATTGTGGTCGTCGGTTGATCCGACGGCATAGTATAATTGAACCTTCGGCCAAAGTAGTGCAAAGCAAAATCAAAACGTTGTTTTATAGTGCTTTTGTTAAATCTAACAAAATCGACAAGTGACGTCATGATCAGGGCCTAGGCATGGAATACAGTAAGAGTGGAAGTCCTTATGAGGTATTTGCTTCCCACAAGAAATACAATTAACTTTTTCTGACATCGGTCTGAGGCAAGAAAAAAGTTTCCCCAATGGGGTACTTAGCTTTATTGAAGACTTTGGATCTGAAAGTCGACTTCGAAAAACTCAGGAGTCGGCCAACCGGTACTTGCGACCTGCTTTTGCTTCGGGCATGGAGCGGCAAGAAAGACTGAAGAAAATGGCGTCGGATGCATCTTATATACCCCTGGCACACTGACGTCAGGGAAGAAGCGACAGCAACCGATGCTGGACCAAGACTTTGGAACTCTGGCCGACTGTGGGACCGCCTGACGGCAGGATAACCCAAGTGTAATGACTGCAGCAGTGTAACACGATGAACATCACTGGTGTTGTCCATCTTTACCATTAATTGTCCTGGAAGAATGTGGTCCTTGAAGGCTGTCAGAACATTCTGTGCCACTAACATTTCTTTCTGATTGATATGCAGGTGCATTTAACTTGGGTTCCATTTGCCCTGAATGCACTTCCCTGCCAGGTGAGCTCCCCCATGCATAGTCTGATGCGTCTGTTGTTAGGGTTTGGGCGGCAGGGGGTAGAGTGAATGGTAGTCCCTTGTTTTGGTGCAAGGCCTCTGCCCACCAAAGGAATTCTAACTGTAAGCAAGGTATGATAGGAATCATTGCTTCTAGATCCTGAGAATGTTGACATCATAGGCTTTTTAGATACCATTGGAGTTTTCTCATATACAGTCTTGCATATGGAATTAGTAGAATGCACAAGGCCATGAACCCCAAGGTTTGCAGTATTTGCCTTACAGATAGGGTTTTTGTGGCCACTGGTTTGAAGTGAGTTGTCAAATGAATTTGTTTCTCTTGCGTGAGGATAGCCATCTGGGAAGTTGTGTTCAGGCTTACTCCCAGTAATATAATTTGTTGACAGGGTACCAGCTGTGATTTCTTTTCGTTTATGGTGTACCCCAGACAAGTTAGCACCTTTTGTATAAATGCCAGATGATTCAAAAGTATGTTCTTGCTTTCTGCCTGAATTAGACAATCGTCCAGGTATGGGTATATTTGAATATTTCTTTGCCTGCAAAATGCAATGACTGGAGCTAGGCACTTTGTGAATACCCTGGACGCAGTAGATAAGCCAAAGGGCAGTGCAGAGAACTGATAGTGCATGCAGCCTGCTTTGAAGCGTAGGTATCTTCTGCAAGATTCCCTGATTGGGATGTGCAGGTAGGCCTCCTTTAAATCCATGTTGCCAACCAAGCATCTTTGCCTATCATAGGAAGCAACTGGAGAGTTAGCATCTTGAATTGTGGAATCAACAAAATGGTGTTTAGGATAGAAAGGTCCAAGATAGGACGCCATGAGCTGTCTTTTCTGGGTACCAGGAAAAGTCTTGAGCAGAAATCTTGCCCCTTTTCCTCTTCTGGTACAGTCTGAATAGCCTTTAATCTTAAGAGAGAGAGAGTGCTTGCTTTTGAGCCTCTGCCCACTGATTTGGGGGTAGATCTGGCCAACCGTCTGGGGTTGGGTAATGTGTGGAAGTGAAATCTGTATCCTTGGGAAACTATATTTAAAACCCATTTGTCCTGGGTAATGAGTTCCCATTTTTTTGCTTGCAGAGCAATCTTTCCCCCAAAAGGAGCAGTCAGTTGAGAAGTGCTTGGAAGTTTTAAATTTAAGTCATTGAGACAGCTTACCATAGGGGGAAATCTTACTACTCCCAGATTTGAAAGTGGGAGGCCCCACTGCTTAGTCTTGTGCGTACCCTGGGACTGAAGCCTGGTTGTTCTGCTGGTTCTAGGTTTGAACTGAGAAGGCCTGGAAGAGGCTGGAAAGGACCAGTTTACTTGGGGCCAATGCCTACCAAATCTTGAAGGCTGCATTTGTAAGAAATCTTTAACAGTTTGCATAGATTTAGCTTTCTCCTCCATCTTTTTAAGAACTACTTCTGCTTTGTTGCCAAACAGGCAGTCCTGATTTAACGGCGCATCCAGCAATTTAGTTTTAACATGATCTGGCAAAGATTACTCCTTAAGCCAAGCATGTCTTCTAAGTACAGACCGGGTGACAGCAGCCCTGCAAGATGCCGCTAGTGAATAAAAAGCACAATGCAAAGTATGTTTTCCAACCTGTCCAGCAGAATGCATTAAATCCTGTAAATCCTTATTTTCAGCATAATCAGGAATCAACATTTTCTGTTTAAGCAATCCAATAATATGCTGCTGATACTTCAACATATGAAACTGGCAATTTAAGGCCATGATGTCCAACGTTGCAGAGGTGGACACCCTTCTTACCTTATCTATCCAGGGCCCTGGAATCTCTATCAGAGGGGGTAGGATTTTTGGCAGTAGTAGCCTTACTGCCCCTGAGTCCCTGTGAAATGGTCTCAGGATCCGCAGCAGGATTTTTAAAAAGGAACTTGTGAGAATCAGAAACCCTGTAAAATCTATTAGGTTTTCTTGGAGCAGGAGGTAGAGTGTCAGGGGCCAAGCTAGATTTCGAAAAGGCATCAACAATGTCCAGCACAGGAGGGACAGCTAAAGGCCTGTGTTGGGACAGGAGTAAGAAATCTCCAAGCCTCTTTTTAGACTCTGAGTAATCCTGGCTTTCCCAGTGAAAATGCTCCCTAAGAGTGTGGAAGGTTTCACCAAAAGAAAAATCCTCTGGGGAGAAGCAGAGGGAATAGTGTCCTCTGCATCAGAATCCTCATAGGTGGATAAGGGTAAATCCTGGTTATCAGACGAGACAGAAATTTCAGAATCCTGGTCAGAAGTATCATATGCAAATTCAGTCTTAGGTCACTTAGAGGGGGAAGGTTGGCTTCTCCTGATTAAAGTAATAAGGTCTTCAGCCATTCTTATAATTTGTTTTTTTTAGGCATAGAGGCCTGACCATGCGGTCTGGGCATTGGTTTCCTAGGCATGGTTCGAGTTTTAGGCCTTGAAGAAGATGGCATCGGTTTAATATGCAAGTCAGTAGGCCTGAATACACCCTCAGAAGCTGGTGCTTGCGCAGCGGCTCCAGACCCATTCAAGGTAGAGACATCCGCAGGTTCCATAGTTGAAGCATCTCGCGGCATACCAGATTCTGAATGGGTCTCATTAGAGGCCTGCAAATCTGAAGTAGCGGGTATCAGGGGCTGCAAAAGCGCCTCACTGAGTACCGGCTAACTGGCAACTAGCTTAGGAGAAGCGTCGTTGGCAGCTTTGGACCTAGGCGGTCTGTCTCTATCTTTTCGGAATGTCAGTAGTCGGGTGGTTTACCGAAGACATATCTGGATAATTGAACAGAGTACCAAAATATTTAGAAGCGAAAATATACCACCGACGAATAGTTCATGGTTTAAATAAGGCACAAAACCGACAACGAGGTACGTCGTGGTCAGGGCCTAGGCAAGGAATACAGTAGGATTGAAAAACTTTATGAGGTATTTGCTTTCCACAAGAAATACAATTACAGACTAACTGACATCGGTTTAGAGCAAGAAAAAGTTTCCCCAATGGGGTACTTAGCTTTAGTTGAAGACTTCAGTTTTGAAACTCAAATGAAAAGTTCGGGAGTCGGCCGACCGGCACTTGCGAACTGCTTTGGGCACCGCACGGCAAGAAAGACTGATGTAATGGCATCAGCTGCATGCTTTATTCCCCTGACTACCTGACATCATGGAAGATGAGACAGCAAACGATGCAGGACCCAAGACTTTGATAATCAGGCCGACTGAGGGCTACTGCAAAGATAACCCAAATGTGATGACTGCAACACTGAAACATGAAGAACATCAGATTTGCCTGTCAAGCAATGTATGCATGCAAGGTAAAAGTTTGAATATACATTCTAAAGAAATGTCATGTAAAACAGTTGGGAGTACTAATTTTTATCATAATGGCTACTTTGTCCACATTACAGAAGAGCAGTAGTGTGTACTGAAATACATTAATTAGTGTAGGGCAGAAATACAATTTTGCAGGAGCCACACATGGATACAAAAAAACATGCACATTTGATGAAGAATTTCATGGTGGACATTCATCAAAACATCAGAGACAGAGAAAAATTGGAGTTATAACGCTGATTACAAGAGGGGTTCAAATAATAATAGAAGAAAAAAGACAGCAGTGGTAGATTTTTGGTAGTACGGGGTTATTGGCAGTGGAGGAGAATTAAGCTGCAATGCATTCAAATTCTACCTCAAAGTTAAGGAGCATAAGAAAATTTTGGGAGAAAAGTTTTCAGCAAAGAATTTTATTTATGGGTGGGGAATGGAACCTGATTTGAAGTAGTGAGGATGTTGCAGGGGGACTTGGAAGGGTAAATAAAACGAGAGGTTTGATTTCTGAAGTACAGGAGAATGCTTTGCATTTGTAAGATGGGAATTCAGTAGTAGGAACCCAGACAGATTAATATTCCCCTGAGTTAGACTGGGTGGAAATACTGGTGCTTTCCCACTTATCTGTTAAAAGAGAAAGGAACTTTAAGAAATGGGTAAGCAGACAAAACTCAACTTAACATTGGAAGACAAATTCCTTCAGAAAAGATAAGCAGCAAATGGAATAAAAATTAAAATGGAGTTTAAAAACACGGTACAAGACAGAGAGCGAGACAAGAAAAAAGTAATGGGATTTATTTAGAGATGTTCACAAAGATTGAAGTACTGAATAAGGGGAATCTTATGGAAGAAGAGGAGTGGGTGCAAAGTGTTACAGACAAAATAAGGGACTACTTGAATAATGTGCATGATTTCAGAAAGGCTGCTGTTAAGCAACTATTCTTCTGATAACTCCAGAACACAAACATTTAGCACAACGGCTTTTGCAATAAAAGAGAGAAAGGGTTGTTGCCAAACTTACGGATACTAAAGCAAGAAAAATAACCAGAGATTAGATAGATTTTTAACATTTAATGAACATTTAATGAACATTTATATAAAGAGGAGGAATGCAGAAACCAAGAAAATGCACATATGGAAACATTCATGAAAGTCTAAATTATTTTAAGGTTATAGGCAGATGGGGCTCAGCAATTAATAGCTAAGCAGGAAGAGAGTAGATAAAAATGAGAAGTTATGTACCTACCATAACGTTCCATGTTAGTTGTCTTCTCTCGCCTTCTTTCTTGCTTGATGGGTTCGGAGCCGATCCTCGGCTCCGACTCGGCACTTGCTAAGCTCGAGAGTCACTTTTACCAGCTCGAGGCAGCCCCATATCCCATGATGCAAGGCGGTAAGTACCCAGATCTCGTTTGATGACAAAAGGGCAATAGCACCAAGCATAAACACTTCCCAAAGGAAGAAGAAAAAGAAAAACCTGCAGGATGGAAGAAGGACCAGATTTGTATGGTCTTCAGCATAATAATTCCTTGTAGAAAAAAGGTCTGTCCAGGCCTGGGGGAAGGAGGGAGGGTCGCAAGAAAGAAGGTGAGAGAAGACAACTAACATGGAACGTTATGGTAGGTACATAACTTCTCAATGTTAAGTTGTCAATCTCGCCTTCATTCTTGCTTGATGGGACCGCGTCCCTAGCACCTCTATCCTGGGTGGCTCAATGGAACAGACTCTTGAGGACTGTAGAGCCAAAACTGGCTCTGTCCCTGGAGGCCAAGTCCAATTTGTAATGGGAAACAAAAGTATGAGGAGTGGCCCAAGTGGCCGCTGCACAAATAGTGTCTAAAGGAAGTCTAGCTTGAAAGGCTGTAGAAGTAGCTAAGCTTCTGGTTGAATGTGCTTTAGGTTTTGAGCACAGCTGTTTTCCCCTGAGCCGATAAATTTCAGAGATGACAGAAGAAAGCCATCTAGATAAGGTCACTTTTGAGACAGGAAGGCCTTTCTTGTTATCAGCATAGGAAACAAAGAGTTGATCTGATTTCCTAAATTGTTTAGTTCTGTCCAAATAATATCTGAGTTGGCGGTGGACATCAAGATAATGTAGTTTTTGTTCCGATCTGTTTGAATAGTTTGGAAAAAATACAGGGAGATCAATGGATTGATTCAAATTAGTCTTTGAGGCGACCTTAGGCAAAAAGGTCGGATTAGTTCTCAATGATACTCTGTCTTTGTGAAAGACGAAATAGGGGGGCCGAACAGATAGAGCATGAAGTTCAGACACCCTCCTGGCCGATGTAATAGCTACTAGGAATAAGGTTTTCCATGAAAGAAATTTTAGGGAGCAAGAAACAGCTGGCTCGAAGGGGGGAAGAATTAAGGATGTCAGCACTAAATTTAGATCCCATTGAGGAGGAGGACTTCTGACTGGAGGCTTCAGGAGGAAAATTCCTTTCAAGAAGGCTCTACAAAGCCTGTGGGACATAATATTGTGATCTGCGAACCCGACATGAAAGTTCGAGATAGCAGCCAATTGAACTCTAACTGTGGAAGCAGAGGAGCCTGCATGAAAAATCTCCGCTAAGAAATCCAAAACTGCCTGAACTGGAGCAGTGAAGGGATCAATATTCTTGGCTTTAGCCCAATAAGAGAAACGTTTCCATTTGCTTGTATAAATCCTCCTGGTAGAGGATTTTAAGGAAGCTACTAGAATGTCTCTAACGGGGTTAGAGATCAAGGGAAGCCTGGCTAAGGAAGGAAGTGGAGCAACCATGCTGTGAGGTTGAGAGAAGGGATAAGACTGGTGCAGCTGACCGGATTGGTGAATCAGAAGATCTGGCACTGGGTCCAGATGCCACGGCTGCACCAAAAGGTGACGATGGAGGAACGGAAACCAAATTTGTCGAGGCCAATAAGGAGCAATGAGAATCATTTTGGCTCTCAAAACGGTTGCTTTCTGGATAACTTGAGGGATCAGAGGAAATGGAGGAAAGGCATAAAGAAGTCCCTGGGGCCAATCCTGGGTCAGAGCGTCTCTGGGGGGATGGCCTGGCAGAGGGAAGAGAGAAAAAGTCTGGGCATTTGCTGTTTTGGGGAGTAGCAAAAAGATCGCAACATGGGCGACCCCATTCCAGAAAAATCTCTTCCACTATAGATAGCTTGAGAGACCACTCGTGAGGCATGAGAATAGCTCTGCTCAATCTGTCCGCTAAAAAGTTGGTTTTCCCAGGGATGTGCGTTGCTACCAGAAACCGATGAGAGGAGATCGCCCATTGCCAAAGTCTGAGCGCTTCTCGACACAAGGGGTAGGACTTGGTTCCGCCCTGTTTGTTGATATACCAAACTACAGACATGTTGTCTGTGTGGACTGCAATTGTCCCTACGGGAAGAAAGTCATTGAGGGCTTGCAACGTTAAAAGCACTGCTCTCATCTCTAGGACATTTATGTGCAGGTGGTATTCGAATGGTTGCCACGTCCCATGAACCATCCTGCCCTGACAATGACCCCCCCCACCCGATCAGGGAGGCATCCGTGGTGACAGTGGCTACCGGGGATGGGGGTACAAAGTGTCTGCCTTGGTGAATCTGGGGAGAAGTGATCCACCAAGCAAGATGATTCTTGCAAATCTGTGTCACCAGAATTTGGTGACGCATTGGAAGTTGTTGGTAAGACCACTGAGTGAACAACATCCACTGAAGAAAGCGCATGTAGAAGCGAGCCAGGGGAAGAAGAGTAATGGCCGCAGCCATGAGTCCTAATACCTTTAGAACCATTCTGGCCTGTACTTTCTTGTTGGCTAGAATGATCCTGACATGACTTTGAATGTCTGAAACTCTTTGATCTGTAAGGGTAGCTGACATCCGAACAGTGTTTAAGTTTGAGCCTATGAAAGTAATAGACTGGCAGGGCGATAAGGATGACTTTTCGAAGTTGATCGAGATGCCCAATTGAGAACAAAGATTTATTGTGTAATCCCTGGCTTGAACAAGCTGCCTGGTGGTGGCTGAAAGGAGCCAGTCGTCGAGATACGGAAACACCTGGAATCCTTGACGTCTCAGGTGAGCCGTGACCACTGCCATGCATTTGGTGAACACTCTGGGGGCTGTAGTGAGACCAAAGGGCAGGGCTCTGAACTGGAAATGACTGGACCCCAGCCGAAAGCGGAGAAATCACCTGGAGCGTCTGTGAATTTTTATGTGATAATACGCATCCTGAAGATCTATTGAGCACATCCAGTTGTCCTTCTGTAAGAAGGGCAGAATTGACTGAAGAGTGACCATTCGGAATCTTGTCTTCCTCACAGACTTGTTGAGTCTGCTGAGATCCAATATTGGTCTCCAGTCTCCCGTCTTTTTGGGGACCAAAAAGAACCTTGAGTAGATTCCGGGCTCTGAATGGTCTGTTGTAACTGGCTCTTTTTTGCAGTAGTTTTAAGACTTCTAACTCTGCAATTTCCCTTAGACCGGGTGGTACATCTGGAAGGGAATTTGAGGGATAGAAAGGACTTTCCTCGAAAGGAATTTTGTAACCCTCGGATATGATCGACTGTACCCATCTGTCTTGAGTGAGGGAACGCCAGGCTTCTGGGTACAGCGATAGTCTTCCCCCGACTGCCTCCAAGGAGGGACAGCCGGGCAACATCTCAGGGATGCTGAAAGGGCTTGTCAGAGAGAGACTCTCTGTTTCCCTGGTTTTGTGGACCCCCTGCCTCTAGAGCGGCGTCTGTTGTTGTTACCCCCTCTGCCTCTAGGGGTAAACTGACCACGTGAATCCGGCGTGACTCCTTGGGATTTGCGAAACCACATTTTGCCACCCTTCTGTCCTTTGGGGTAAGGTCTAGAAGGGGTGGAAAAACGGACTCCTACGGCAGAAAGAGTTTTGCCGTCCTGCTCACACCTGGTCAACGTTTCCTTCACTTGAGGGCCAAACAAAGCTGACCCATCAAAGGGAGAGTTTGTGAAGGACGCCTTAAAGGGATCTGCAAAGTTACATAGCCGCATCCAGGCTTGGCGTCTAAGAGCCACACCTGTGACTGCGGCCCTACTCGCTCCATCAGCAGCATATGATATCAGCCGCATGGAGGAGTTTGCAATGGAGTTAAGGGTTCCTAGCTGCGAAGCAATTTTTTCTTGAGCCCCTGCAGCTGTAGGATCCTGTACTACTTCACCTAGCTCCTTAAGGATATCCCTCTGGAGTCTGGTGAAGTGACATAGGTAGTTCAGCGAACGCATAGCAAAGGTCGCTGAAGAAAACATCCGCTTACCATATCTATCCATGGTCCTAGAGTCCTTATTAGGAGGATGGACAGGTACGGAAGGATCTGCAAGTTCCTTCTTGGTGGCAGCCGCCACCACCATGGCATCAGCGGGGACACCCTTTGTGAGGAATTGCTTGTCCGACGGGGCAGTAATAAATTTAGAAGGCCACCTAGGGACTGGCTCTACAGAGTCAGGAGCAGCCCACGCCTTTCGAGCAATAACCTGCATAAGGGGGTCGAAAGGTGGAGACACCCAGGAGGTGGAGGGCCGAGATCCAAACGCCTCCAGGTATACTGACTCATCCTCAGAGGGATTATTGGTGGGCCAGTTTCCCCTCTGTCTAAGGAGTTCTAGGATGTCTGAGAAAGAGACATCCTCAGAGGGGGATCTTGGGGATCCCTCTGACTCATCTAAGTCAGTATCTGAAGTGATAGACTCGGGGGAGTCTACGTGTTTCCTCTTACAGGTCCTCTTCCGCGGGGGATCTCCCGACAAATCAGGAGAATCCTCGGAAGAGGGGGATATTCCCAGTGGGGAAACCTGAGGCGGAGGATCTCTGGGTCCTGGAGCAAGAGAAGTGGCAGAGATGTCAACAGGCACTATAGAGGGAGGAGCTAAGGGAACAGACTGCTGGCTGAGTCCAGTGGCCAGCACACTCTTCATCACCTCGAAGGCTCCCCTCCCAGGGAGGTCCGAGAGAACCCACTCCGAAGAGCTAGGAACTCCAGGACCCACCAAAAAGGAAGTCTCAGAGGCAGATGTCCGAGCCGAGCTCACCAAGGCCAAGGCTCCAAGGGGAAGAGCGGGGTCGGACAAGGGTCCGATGCCACTCACCCCCTCGGAGGAGACCAGGGAAGCCCGGCCACCGAATCCCTCTAAGGAAGGTCTCGAAGAGGAGATAAGAGTAGAGGCTGAAGGAGCAGAAGGGGGTATCTGTCCCTCAGCCGTAGCAGAAACTATTCCCGAAGACTCCAACTCCAACCTCTGGGGTAGAGTCGAAGGAGGAACTGCAATGGGGTGTGGACTAATAGTCGTCTGCTGAGACGGACTATGTAGCATTTGGGCCAGTGCCTGTGATTTTAGTAATCTACTGACCACTCTCTCTAAATCATGGTCAGAAAGCCTGGATGACCTTGATGATCGGCTCCGATGGCTCCGTTCCGAGAGGAGAGGCGAAGCCGGAGCCGAGAGTATCGGCTCCAAGGAAGGGGACCTAGACCTCTTCCTCGAAGGAACCATCGGAGCCGATGAAACCACCGAAACTGTCGGAGCCGACAACTTATCGGCGCCGACAGGTAGCTTCGATGCATTGGCTCCAGCCGGAGCCGATACAGCCATAAAAGTAAGGGTGTCGGAGCCGATCGGAGCCAACACCGATGCCTGAGCCACATGGTGGTCGGAACCGATCGCAGTTGACACTGAAGTGGTCGAACCTGAATCGCACCGATAGCCATCGGTGCCGAAGGTTTATGTAAACCAGAATCGGCTCCAGCTGGAGCCGATCTCGACTCTGAAAGAGTCGGAGCCGAGGCCACAGGCTTGGACACAGAAGCCTGGGCCTTGGAAGACTTAGAAGCCTTAGATGGAGCCGACTTAGCCGGAGAGCTCTTCGGCTTAAGAAGGCCCCTCAAAATTAATTTATTTCTTCTTTCCTGCAGGACTCTCTGGCTAAAAGAGTGACATATAGCACAGGAGTCCTGCAGATGAAGAGGCCCCAGGCAGTAAAGGCAAGAAGTGTGACCGTCTGTCAGAGACATCTTCTGACAGCACGAGTCACACTTCTTAAAGCCTGAGACCCTTTCTTTAGACATGGTGAATCACACACACACAACACCAGTCCAAGAAATTAAATTATATATATCAAAAGGTATCAATAACAGACACACACACACACCCTAACAAGGGGGGGGGGGGGTGGGATGGGAGAAAGTCTGACTAAAAGTTTTAAGGAGACAGGGGAATTCTTGTCAGAAAGGCACTAAAAAAGTGTTAAAACTAATAATTTTAAAGTTTTTTGAAGAAAAGGGGCAAATATAGTAATGTAAAAATCACTTACCAGGAGCTGGTAAAAGGAGGACCTCATCAGCGAAGCGGCAAACGAGATCTGGGTACTTACCGCCTTGCATCATGGGATATGGGGCTGCCTCGAGCTGGTAAAAGTGACTCTCGAGCTTAGCAAGTGCCGAGTCGGAGCCGAGGATCGGCTCCGAACCCATCAAGCAAGAATGAAGGCGAGATTGACAATTTAACATTGGTGATGTATAATCAATCAACAGGGAAGTATCCAGAAACAGATGTTCCTGAAGAAGCATGGAAGTTGTAAGGGAAGAAAATGATAAAGATCTGGAAGGTTTTAACAATATTTTAATAGCAGGGTGGAGTACTAACATCTTGGAAGAAAGCTGTGGTAGATGTATTACCCTAACAGAGCAAAGACCCTTCGGATTAAGCTTCTTATAAACCCACTTCAACTTTAAACCAGGATTATAAAGTGTTTACATCTACACTACTTAACAGAATGTCAAAGGTGGTGTTAGAATTGACAAATGTGGATCACTGTGGTTTTCTGGAGGGAAGGCAAACATCTAACAACATTAATATAACAACAATGATCCACAGACAAGCAGAGTGCAAGAAAACGATACTGCCGTTACCAGGTGTTGATACAAAGAAGACATTCACTAGAATCACCTACGTTTTTATGAGCAGGGCAAAGGCAGCATCGGAGTTCCTCCTAATGTAACCCTATTACTCCATCAAGGATAAACAAAGAATTTGACGCAATAACTTAGGTAGGAGGTGCTAGCCACCTGGCAATGTGTATACTGGCTCAAAATGGTCATTTATGATGTGACACCGTGACTAAATGGACAAAAAAGGAAAAATGTGGATGGGGATGGATGGATATATATATATATATATATATATATATATATATATATATATATATATATATATAAATAAATATAAATATATAAATAAAGTGTGTGCACACGTGCACGTGTTTCCTTTCCAATGAACTATGTTTGGAGAGAGGAACCAAACAAGGGCTTCTTCTTTCTCCTTTGTTATTTAGGACTCCAACTTTTTCTTACATGGGGGACCTATGTCTGGGTCTTACAACATAGTGGATTGGGCCAAGTAATTTAGACGCTGGGTCTCAAGAAAGTGTGGACAAGCCCAGATCGGAGGGGTTTTGGAATGAATGCCTGGCGGATGGAACAGTATTTATAGTCATGTTCAGGGTTCTAGAGAGAACAGGTACTTAGCAAGTCTTTGTACGAAATTTGTCAGCTGCACTCTCACTTGCCCTTCCTACCTGACATCTAAAAATAATTAATAGCAGAACAGAAATTAGAAGGATCCTGAAAGTGGCACTTACCTGATCGGACAAATAAAGCTAAGGTACCTAGCGACCAAACCATTACAGCTCGTCAGGTGCAACAACCTGCATTCGGGCTGGCGGCAAGATAGTCTGAGGATCTCGTATACACATCTGCTTTTACACCCTGATGGCTACAACGTGAGGGCATCACCTGGATGTAAACTGTACAAAGGTAAAGCTTTGGTACCCC
The DNA here is from genome assembly GCF_019279795.1 of Protopterus annectens. Lineage (NCBI taxonomy): Eukaryota > Metazoa > Chordata > Ceratodontiformes > Protopteridae > Protopterus > Protopterus annectens. The sequence continues at coordinate 636,127,543 of NC_056728.1, read as the reverse complement.
GGCCAGACATCAGTGAGCTACAACCCATCTGTTAAGAATACTGCAACAGTAACTTAGTTGGAACATGCTAGTTTTATTTGCAGATGACATTATTTTGTATTACTAACTTATACATGACAATTCATGAAAGTTATGTAATTAATATAACACTAGATCCATGTTGTCTTTTCTGGTTCAACCTTTGGGTTATCAGATCTGATCAGGAAGCTCCCCTTGAACCAGTAGCCAAAGTGGACTTAATTTTTTTTCTTGGAAAAAACATTTTTCTCGTAGCTGTTACTTCCACTAGGAGGATCTCCAAAATACAAGCACTGTCCTTTAAACCTCCATATATGACTTTCCATAGGCGTCAAACAATCAACCTACCTGCATTTTTCCCAAAATATTCTATTAAAGTAGAGTATACTTTGAATTTACTAAAACTTTATAGGCAACTCAGACTTTACACAGGACTAAAGACATCAGGAAATCTGTTCAATGCTTTCTCAAAAGCTAAACAGGGTCAAAGCGTTTCAAAGGTTACTTTATCTAGGGTAGCTTTTGGACTGTATACCATTTGTCTACAACAAGCTAGGACTATTATTGCATTAAAAAAAAAAAAGAAAAGAAAAGTTCACTTTGCAAGACTGATAGCTAAATGTACTGCCTTCATGTGCAGAGTTCCTGTTAATGACATTTGTGCTCTGGCTACATGTTAACTGTTCACACGTATGTGTCTCACTATAAAAGCTGGATGTGCACTCCACATCCGTACATTTTTTAGCACACCACTCTCACAAATAGTCTTCTTTGATGCCATCCGGGTGTTTTGGTAGGTTGGTTGAATTGTGAAGCTATGGACTTATAACACTAGATCTGCGTTGTCTTATTTTTGTCCAGTTCCAAACATCTGGAAAATCTCCCATATCATTCCCCTTCACAAAGGTGGAAACTCAAATGACTACTCCAACTACCGGCCAATAGCACTCATCACCATTAGCAAAAATCATGGAAAAATACATTCATCATCAACTTTTAAAACATCTAACACAAAACAACATAATAGCTAAATGCCAGCACTGTTTTAGGACATCACATAGTACCACAACAGCCCTGTTATCCTTTACAGATGTCATAAATAAAAATCGAAATAACAACATCCTCTCATCAGCACTCTATTGATCTGTCCAAAGCATTTGACATGGTCAACCATACCCTTCTAATCAACATTCTGGAATCCTTATCCCTTGACTCTTTAGCTATTAAATGGTTCAGGTCCTACCTAACCAATAGGCAACAAGCAGTTCTTTGGGAACATAATGTATCATCCCTTCTGTCACCCTGGGAGTCCCTCAGGGCACTATTCTAGGCCCACTTCTTTTTTCTCTTTTTATTAACGACCTGCATGTAAGCAATCCCACATGCCACCTGCATTCAATATGCAGAAGATTCAACATTAATATGCTCAGCTAGCTCACCATCTGCACTACATTCCCTCACTCAGAATGTATTCAACACAGTTGAAACATGGATCACTAAACACGGTCTCCTTCTCAATGCTAAAAAAAAAACCAAGCTCCTTGTCTTTACACTGACCAGTAAGTCCACCCCAATAGATTTCCCTATTATTTCCAATAATCATACTATCATTCACCCCGACTCTACAACCAAACTATTAGGAATTACTATTGATAAATCTTACATTTGATAGTCACATAAATAATACTATTAAAACTGTCAACAGGAAAATAGGCTCCTTATATCGAATCAAAACTTTCTTAACTCCAACAGCCAAAACCAAAATTGCACACACACATTTAATTTCTACTCTTCTATACGCTTCTCCCATATACACTAACCTCAAAAAGAATAACCTTGTCAAACTGGAGCATGCCTATAACAGCATCGTAAGATTTGCCACTGATAATCCCTTTCGAACTCACCACAGTCAAAATCTAAAGCAGCTAGGCTGGCTTGAACTTCAAAACCTTCTGAAAATCTCCCAACTTACTAACAGTACTCCTATACTATCAAATCTCATAATTCCCTATAAAAACCTAAATTCACCACGCTCTTCTAACAAGCTTCTAGCTACCATAACCAAAATTAACAACAAGGTGGCAATTCCCTCTTTTCTAACACAGTGGGAAAAGACTGGAACCTACTTCCCGTTGAACTAACATTACTCTCTTCCCTACCTCTCTTTAAACAGAAACTCAAAATACACCTTAAAACTCACTGGTTAAGTCCATTCTGTAAACCTGACCAACCTTTGCTTACACTAACTTATTTCTTCACCTTACTAAATTCTCTCATATATTTTCTTTAAAATCTTCAAGAAAACTGAACTGGTCCTTTTCCTGCTAATTTCTGTAAAATCTACTCCATAATTGTATACTAAAGTTATGTCAATTTTATTACAGTAAATTAATTCATCACATGACCATTATGATTTTCTATACTAGTGTAAATACCAACTTTTCCTCTATTTTTATTATTGTTTCATATATATTTTTATTGAACTTCTTTCATTTACTATGGTACAACAATGATTTCTATGTTTATCTTATAGTTCTAGTGATTATCTAATTTTGCTATTGGAGCTTTTCTCCCCGGGCCTCTACTGAAAATGGAAATGTATCCAGCTAGACTAGCCCGGTCAACAAATGTAAAATAAATAAAAATAAAATAAACACTCCCCTTCTCCCTTCTTCAAATATTGTCATTTAGTGCTCCCTGTGAGATCAGATGAACTTTATCTGGCACCTTGCTTTGCATGTGACTGCTGTCACTTCCCTTCTACAGCAGTTTTCTAGTCCTTTTTAAAGGATGGCCTGTTTACAATAATTATTGCATACGTTTTTGATTATGAGCAGGCATACTCGATCTGAGGTACTTTAGGGGAAGCAGAGGGGAATTATAGCTTTCAAAAGGTGCCAAGGTCAGATCTGATAACCCAAAGGTTGAATCGGATGAGAACAGACACCGAATCCACATTTATGGGAAGACAAGATTAAACATTTACACGTATAAGTTAAAATTATTTTATTACTGCAGCTAAAGACCTGAGAGAAAAAAACTAAAAACATAATGCAAAAATTCAGAAGCTGGAAGCTCTCGACTATGGACATGGATATTACAAAACAAAGAGTGAAAATGCTTCTAGTCCTTTAGTTTTATGCACAGGCCATGCATATTTTTTAATCAACTACAGGAGAACTTGTGGACCATGATTAATAGAGTTGACATAATTTACTTAGGAAGGGAAGAAAGCAATATTTAAGTAAGATAAGTTGATTCTCACTACAGAACAAGTTGGTTTAGGATAATGTGATTTGAAGGGATACTTTAGAGCTATTCACTTAAAGGTCATGTACAACACACACAGAAGGCTGTAAATCAAAGTGGAAAAGGATGATGATGAAACAATGGGTTTGAGTTCAAGTAGAAAGAGCAGAATATGACTTTGGATGTAGGTCCTCAACAACAACCATACAGAATATTATATTCAGAAAGTATTCTAAGAAATGGGTCTATATTAGAAAAGCGAAAAGACGTTTACATGAATACGTAAACGTCAAACCATATAGCGCGAAGTGGACTTAGAGAGAAAGACGAAAATAGAAATATCGAATTTCCATGGTTGGCCCGTCTGTGGATTCACTGCATAAGTTAAGTGTTGGACAGTTACGGAGTTTAGGATAGGGTGCAGGTTAAGGTAAATGCTTAGATAAGTAATGTATGTTAGATTTAGTGTAGGGTTAGTGGTAGGGTTTTGTTAAATGTAGGTTATTTATTTTGTTTGTGTATATTTTTGTAGAGGAACTGTGCGGTAGTTACGGACCTTAGGGTTAGGGAGGGGTTAAGGATAGTGCATAGATAGTTTTGTATGTGGGGTTTAGAAGTGTTGGAGGTAGGGTTTTGTTAAATGTATGTGGATTATTTGTTTAGTTTGGGTGAATGTCTGTAGGGGACGTGTGCGGTAGTTATGGACCTTAGGGTTAGGGAAGGGTTAAGGATAGTGAATAGTTAGTTGTGTATGTGGGGTTTAGTGTAAGGTTAGTAGTAGGGTTTTGTGCTTTACGTTAGGTTAGAAGTAGGGTTTGGTTAGTGTATATATATCATTTATTTATTTTATTTGGGTAGGTAGTATATAGCTAGTGATGGGGTTGGCTGACTATGACAGATCAATTTCTTTCCCCGCTGTTTAGTGCGTTCAGGATTTTCGCGGTTCGCAGTATAGGGGTCGATGTTTTGGTATTCGTGCATAGGGGTCTATATTATGAAAGGAAAAAACCCTAAGAAATAAACCAACATAGAAATGAAGAAACAAGATTTTGCCCATAGCGGTGGCTGCAAGAAGGGGTAAACAGGCAAAAGAAGGCTGGAATACACTGGAAAAAAATTAGAAGAGACAACAAGGTATTGAGAGCAAATAAAGTACAGTTTTGTACCTACCATAAATGTAGATGTTCGAGTGTATACCCTGCTGCAGTCATCACACTTGGGTTATCCTGCCGTCAGGCGGTCCCGCAGTCGGCCTGAATTCCAAAGTCTTGGTCCGGCGTCGGTTGCTGTCGCTTCTTCCCTGATGTCAGTGCGCCAGGGGTATACAAGAGGCATCCAACGCCATTTTCTTCAGTTTTTCTTGCCCCAGATGTCAGGTGTCCCCCCAAAAGGTGGTCAGTAGATAGTACCAATAATAAAAGTTTATCACAACCAAAACATCCCTCCAGCTAAAAGCAAATACACCACAAAGGTTGTATCAGATTTTAAGGTACTGAAAGGTTTTAGTTAGGTCAGAGGGGATGGAGGGAGGGTAACCTGGACTGCAGCAGGGTATACACTCGAACATCTACATTTATGGTAGGTACAAAACTGTACTACGTTCATCGTGTTACCCTGCTGCAGTCATCACACACGGGTAGAATCCCAAAGCTAAGGATGGGAGGTGGAGTCAAACAGGGTTAGAGGAGGCTAGAAGGCCCTGCAAAACTACAGTGGCGAAGCCAGCTCTAGTCTTAGAGTAAAGTGGTAAGTGATGGTGTTTGGTGAAGGTGTGTACTGAACTCCAAGTTGCAGCTTCCAGAATATCCTTGGTTGGGACCCCCCTGAGGAAGGCTGCAGATGTAGCTGCTGCCCTGGTAGAGTGGGGCTTTATGCTAGCAGGAACTGGTTTTCCATGGTGGGTGTAGCAAAAACGTATGCAATGTCCTATCCATTTGGAAATGGTCTGTTTTGAGATCGCCTTTCCTTGAGATGCTGTAGCATAGGATACAAAAAGCTGGTCAGATTTTCTGAAAACCTTAGTTTTATCCAAGTAGTAACGTAGCTGCCTGTGAATGTCCAAGGAATGCAGGAGTCTTTCTCCTTTGCTCTGTGGATTTGGAAAGAAGGTGGGTAAATGGATGGTTTGATTTAGAGCCACACTGGATACCACCTTAGGCATAAAAGAGGGGTTAGTTCATAGAGAAAAGTACAGTTTTGTACCTACCATAAATGTAGATGTTCGAAGATCCACATTGCTGCAGTCCTTACATATGGGTAGTCCGCTGTCCTCGGTCGGCCCGAATACCAAAGTATAAGGTTGACGTCGGTCAAGGCGCTTAAAACTGACATCAGGACGTCAGGGTACAAAAGCGCATGACCGACGTCATATCCTCAGTCTTTTCTTGCCCCAGATGTCAGAAGGCCCTAAAAAGAAAGGCCAAAACCAAGACACAGCAAAAAACCAAACAACCACCCCTGCACTAATCCTATTTACAATATGTACAATACTGACAACCCAAACCACACAACCGCCTCTAACTACAGAGGGGAAGGAGGGAGGGTAAATTGGACTGCAGCAATGTGGATCTTCGAACATCTACATTTATGGTAGGTACAAAACTGTACTATGTTCTTCATCTCACATTGCTGCAGTCCTTACATATGGGTAGAATCCCAAAGCAGTGGTAAGGGAGGATGGCAAAACTATAAAGCATTGGGAGCTGCCAAAATGCCCTGTAAAATTGCAGTGGCAAAACCAGCCCTAGATTTAGAGTAAAGTGGAAGGTGGTAATGCTTAGAGAAAGTATGCACTGAACTCCAAGTAGCTGCCTCCAAAATATCTTTAGTTGCCACCCCTCTTAAAAAGGCTGTAGAAGTGGCAGTAGCCCTAGTGGAATGAGGCCTAATCCCAGCTGGAATCTCCTTACCATGATGGGAATAACAGAAAGCAATACAAAACCCAATCCACTTAGAAATAGTTTGTTTTGAAACAGGCTTGCCCTGAGAACCCAAAGCAAATGAAACAAATAACTGCTGAGACTGCCTGAACCCTTTAGTTCTGCTCAAATAATATCGCAACTGCCTGTGTATATCCAAAGTGTGCAAAATCTTTTCCCCTTTATTTTGGGGGTTTGCATAAAAAGTAGGCAAATGAATAGTTTGGTTTAAAGCCACACTAGAAACCACTTTAGGCATAAAGGAAGGATTAGTACGTAAAGATACCCTATCCTTATGGAAAATTAAGAAAGGCTCAACCGCCATAAGGGCCTGTAACTCAGAAACCCTTCTTGCAGAGGTAATGGCCAACAAAAAAGCAGTCTTCCATGATAAATATTTCAACTCGGCAGTAGCTGCAGGCTCAAAAGGTTGTAGAGTGAGTTTCTCCAACACAAAATTGAGATCCCAAGCAGGAGTAGGAGCTCTACGTGGGGGTCTTATATTCTTTGCCCCTCTAAGGAATTGTTTAAACAAAGGATGAGAAAACAAAGGTGGGTCACAGTCATAGTGAGCAGAAATTGCTGCAGCATGAACCTTAATAGAGGAGAAGGACAAACCCTTGTCCAGTAACTCAGTAAGATATTGAAGAGCCACACTTAAATTAGGCTTAGAAACATCAAATTCCTTTGCTGTACTCCAAAATAAAAATCTCCTCCATTTATCTGCGTACACTTTCCTTGTACTAGGCCTTCTGGCCTCCAAAATAACATTCAAAACTTGCTGTGGAAGCTGAGACCCTCCAGGATTTAAAACAGAATATGCCAGGCTGTTAGATGTAGAGAGTGAAGTTTGACATTGAGTAAAAATGACTGTTCTCCTGAGACAGCAGGTGTGGAATCGAAGGCAAAGGCCAAGGAGGCTCCCGTACCACACTTCTCAGTAATGGGTACCAGTGCTGTCGAGGCCAATCTGGAGCTATTAAAATCATCTTTGGCTTGCCCTGTCTGACCTTCAGGAGTACCTTTGGGAGGAGAGGCAGAGGTGGAAAGGCATACACATGAAGATTGCTCCAATTGAATGAGAGAGCATCCACTTTCCAAGCTGTGGGATGAAACCTTTTTGTGCAAAACTTTGGCAGCTGGTAGTTTAGTGGAGAAGCGAACAGATCTATGTCTGGAGTTCCCCATAACACTGTCAATTTCTGAAACACATGAGGATCCAATTTCCACTCGTGGGGATCCATAATTTGTCTGCTCAACACATCTGCTAAGGAGTTCTGTGCTCCCGGCAGAAACCTTGCCTGAAGATTTAGCTGTAAACTGAGAGCAGTCTCCCACAAAATCATTGCTTGTCTGCATAGAGGATAAGAATGCATTCCCTCTTGCTTGTTGATGTACCACATGACAGTTGTGTTGTCTGTTAGAATCAACACCTGCCCTGGAAGAAGTAAATCCTTGAAAGCTATTAATGCAAATTGGACTGCTAACATCTCCTTCAAGTTGATATGTAGATGTTGAAGTCTGGCAGGCCACGTGTCTTGTACCCACTTTCCATTTAGATGAGCTCCCCAAGCTTTGTCTGAGGCATCTGTCGTTAGAATCTGACTCGCCTCTGGCCGGGTCACAGAGAGTCCCTTGTTTAGGTGACATTCCTGAGCCCACCACAAAAATTCCTTTTGAATGCAAGGTATTATCTGAATGACAGTGTCCATATCTTGGCAGTGCTGTGTCCATACATTTTGAGATACCATTGTAGCTTCCTCATATGCAGTTTGGCATTGGGAAGCACCAGAATACAAGATGCCATGAACCCCAAGGCTTGAAGGACTGTCCTTGCAGTCAGCCTGGACTGATAAGACAATTGATGGAAGTAAAGAGAAAGATTCTGTTGTTTGTCCGGGGTCAAAAAGGCCATCTGGGATGCTGTATTCAGTCTCACACCCAGAAAGCACATGTCCTGAGAGGGTAATAGACTGGACTTTATTTCGTTCACAGAATACCCCAGGCATCTTAGCACTGCTATCACATACTGTAAATGATGAAGAAGTTCGTCCTTTCCTTGGGCCAGAATCAGGCAATCGTCCAAATAAGGATAGATCTGTATTCCTCTTAGCCTGAAGAAAGCTATAACTGGAGCCAGAACCTTCGTGAACACTCTGGGCGCAGTAGATAAGCCAAAGGGCAATGCAGAGAACTGATAATGAGAAGTCCCAGCCCAAAAACGCAGATACTTTCTGCAACTGAGCCTGATAGGAACATGAAGGTAAGCCTCCTTGAGATCCAGAGTCACCATCCAGTGATCTTTGCCCAGCAGAGGTAAAAGCTGTTGTAACGTCAACATTTTGAACTTGGGAATGTCCAGATATGTGTTGAGGATAGATAAATCCAAGATTGGTCTCCACGTGTTCCCTTTCTTTGGTATTAGGAACAGGCGAGAATAAAATCCTAGGCCCACTTCTGGCAGAGGGACCGGTTGTATGGCCCCTATTTGAAGTAGCAGAGAAATTTGTTTGTGAGCCTCTAGTCTTTGCTGAGGAGGAACGTCCGCATGCCTTTGAAAGGAGGCAAGGTATGGAAATAAAACTTGTAACCTCGGTGTATGATATCCAATACCCATTTGTCTTGGGTAATCAAATTCCAACTTTCCTTGAAGAGTGCCAACCTTCCTCCCAAAGGAGCTGCCAGGCAAGAAGGATCTGGCAGCTGAAAAGGTAGGTCATTGGGCCTGTTTACAAAAGGACTGGCCCCTGCCCTCACCCGAAGATTGTGCAGGTGAACTCCCTGTTCTAGGTCCGAAAGAACTCTGAGCTCTGCCCCTACCACGTCTAGATCTACCCCTAGACTGAGAATCATAAGAAGGATACGTCCACCCCTTAGCAGGCCAATTCCTACTAAACTTTGGAGGCTGTACTTGCAAAAAATCTTTAACAGCCTGCATGGACTTAGCCTTGTCTTCCAGTTTCTTCAAGACTGACTCCACAGGTGAACCAAACAACACATCAGACTGTAAAGGAGCATCCAAAATCCTTGTCTTAACATGGTCAGATAAATTCTGATCCCTCAGCCATGCGTGCCTCGAAGAACTGAACCAGTGGCAGCCACCCTAGACGAGGCCTGTACAGCATCAAAACCACATTGTAAAGAATGCTTACCCACCTGCTCTGAAACATGCACCAAATCTTGTAACTCCTTACACTCAATGCCTTCCGCCAGAGCATCCACCTTAGACTTCAATTGAGAAAAAAGATAGTTTTGATATTTCAACATATGAAACTGGCAATTCAAAGCCCTCATAGCTAGGGTAGAAGATGTATAGACTTTCTTTCCCCATCTATCCAAAGCTCTGGCCTCTTTATCTGGAGGAACCGGATTTTTTACAACAGAGGCCTTGACACCCTTAGGTCCCTGACTAACAGTTTCTGGGTCCGCCCTAGGACTCTTATAAAGATACTTATGAGCCTCAGGCACCCTGTAATACCTATCCGGTTTAACAGGAGCAGGAGGCAGAGAATCAGGATTAAGTGAAGCCTCTGCAAACACATCTTCCACAACATCCAGAACAGGAGGTATAGCCAAGGGCCTATGCTGGGGCAAAAGCAAAAATTCCCTAAGCCTTTTCCTGGAATCAGAGAAGTCCTGACCTTCCCACTTAAAATGTTCCCTCATGGAATGAAGAGTCCCTGAAAAAGAAAAATCCTCTGGAGGAGAAGCAGAAGGAGTCGAATCATCTGCATCAGAATCAGAATAAGGAGAGTACTCCAGCAAGTCTTCAGCCGAAGACTCAAACATCCGAAGCCTGCTCAAAACTCCCGAACTCTGGCTCCACTCTAGGCCTCTTATCAGGAGGGGGCAAAGAACCTCTAATCAGAGTAATCAAATCTTCTGCCATTTTAAGCATGTGCTTCTTGGGCAAAGACCCTGCTGCACTAGGAGTGACACCAATAGAAGCTAAACCTGGCCTGCCTCTGGGAGAAACCTTGGAAACAGAAGGAGAGGGCCTAACCACCCTAGGCAGGGAGGGGAGTACAGTAACTTGGGAAGCCCCTTCAGCCTGACCTGCCTCCTGAGAGGCCACATCCTGCAATATCAAAGTCTCCCCCTGGGACTCCAGAGAAGCCTCGGTCGGAACCACCAGTTCCACTGACGCCTCTAAAGAACCGACGTCCGGAACGGACGACTCTTCTTGCCTGGGTTTAACTGCTTTGTCTTTGCGCTTCTTCGAAGAAGCGGGCGCCGGAGAATCCGACGGCATATTATAATTGCACCGCTTCCCGAAGACCAGTCTAGCACAATCTAACCTTCGCTTAATAGTGCGCTTATTGAACCTAGCACAAAAACGACACCCAACAACGTCGTGCTCAGGCCCCAAACAAGGAATACACAAAGAATGATAATCCCTATGCGGTATCTGTTTCCCACAAGAAATACAGTTATTCACTTTTTCTGACATCCGGTAAAACACTGAGGCAAGAAAAAAACAAAATATTCCCAACGGGTACTTAGCCAACTTTGATTCGGTCTGAAACTCCGAACTCGAAAAATTTCAGAACGCCGAACGGCACTTGCAACGCTGCTTCTGCATCGGACCATGCGGCAAAAAAGACTAAGGATATGACGTCGATCATGCGCTTTTGTACCCTGACGTCCTGATGTCAGTTTTAAGCGCCTTGACCGACGTCAGCCTTATACTTTGGTATTCGGGCCGACCGAGGACAGCGGACTACCCATATGTAAGGACTGCAGCAATGTGAGATGAAGAACATCACTGTCTTGATGGAAAATGAGGAAAGGCTCTACTGCCATTAGTGTCTGAAGCTCTGAGACTCCTTTGGCTGAAGTAATTGCTAGCAGCAGGGCAGGCTTCCATGATATAAACTTTAAGTCAGCTGAGAAAGCTGGTTCAAAAGGAGGTAGTGTAAGTATTTCCAGAACAAAATTGAGATCCCAAGTTGGTGTTGGTGCTCTCCTGGGAGGCCTAATGTTTTCGGCCCCTCTGAGAAACTGCCTTAGAAGTGGATGTGAAAATAAGGGAGGATCCGTGTTCTAGTGAGCTGAAATAGCTGAGGCATGGATTTTAATAGATGAAAAAGAAAGGCCTTTGTGTAACATCTCAGTTAAATATTGTACAATCTGAAGTATGTCCGGCTGAAGGGTATTTTGGCCTTTAGCTTGGTTATAGGCGCAAAACCTTTTCCATTTGTCTGAGTAGGCTTTCCTGGTGCTGGGCCTCCAGGCTTCCAGAATAACCTCCATAACAGCTTGAGAAAGAGGAGCTGGCTGGTTGCTTAGGTGATTTGCCATGCAGCCAAATTTAAGGTTTTGAGCTGGCTGTGTAGGATCCGACTGTCTTGCTGTGCGAGCGGATGAGTAATTTGTGGTAAAATCCATGGTGGGCCCTGGGCCATATTCCTTAATAGTGGGCACCAGTGCTGGCGTGGCCAGTCTGGGGCAATGAGTATCATTCGGGGTCTCTCCATCCTGACTTTCAGCAGCATCTTTGTGAGAAGGGGCAATGGAGGGAAGGCATATACTTGTCAGCATTTTCCAACGGCATGAGAGTGCATCCACTTTCCAAGCTTGATGGTGAAAAGTCCTTGTGCAAAATTTTGTTAGCTGATAGTTTTGGGGGCTGGCAAACAGGTCTATATCTCCGGGTGCCCCCATTTTTGAGTTATCATTGCAAATACTTGTGGATCCAGTTTCCACTCGTGGGGATCCATGATGTTTCTGCTTAGGTCGTCTGCCAATGTGTTATCTTTTCCTGGCAGGAATTGAGCTTGTAATTGAACTTGGTAAGCCAGTGCTGTGTTCCACAAGGTCACTGCTTGCCTGCATAGAGGGTAGGAGTGTGTACCCCCTTGTTTATGTACCACATTAATGTGGTGTTGTCTGTCCTTATTGTAAGATGCCCTTGATTCAGACTGTTGAGGGTGCGTGCTCATCTTTTGTTTTATTTGAGACATTAGGAATTGCTGGTATTTAAGCATGTGAAATTGTCAATTTAGTGCTCTCATACAGGGCATTCTGTACAGTTATCATTTCTTTTTGACTGATGTGCAGATTCCTTTGATCTGCAGTCCATATGCCTTGAAAGCACCGTCCTGCCATGTGTGCCCCCCAGGCATAGTCCGATGCATCTGTTGTCATAGTTTGCCTGGCTGGGGGTAAGGTGAAAGGCTGACCCTTGTTGAGGTGACATGCCTGTGACCACCATAAAAACTCCTGTTGAAGGCAGGGAATGAGAGGTGGTATTGTTTCCAAGCTGCAGCTGTGTTGAGTCCATATGCTTTTTAGGTACCATTGTAATTTCCTCATATGCAGTTTTGCAAATGGTAGTAGTATTAGTATGCAAGATGCCATGAAGCCCAAGGCCTGCAGAATTTTTCTTGCAGGGAGTTGGGTCTTTGTTGCCATTGTTTTGAAGTATTGAGTTAGTTGTAGTTGTTTGTCTGGCGTCAGATAAGCCATCTGGGCCGTTGTATTCAAGCTGGCACCCAGGAATGTCATATTTTGTGAGGGCACTAGTTTTGATTTCTTTTTGTTTACTGTGTACCCTAGGGAACTTAGAAGGTGTTTTACAAAAGCCAGATGCTGTAACAGAAAGTATTTGCTTTCTGCTTGGATGAGGCAGTCGTCCAGGTATGGATATATTTGAATTCCTCTTTGTCTGCAGTATGCAATTACTGGTGCCAGGCATTTTGTGAAGACCCTGGGTGCAGTAGATGAATGAAACGGAGGTATCTTCTGCAATTTTGTCTGACAGGGACATGCAGGTATGCCTCCTTGAGGTCCAATGTTACTAGCCAAGCTTTCTTGCCCAACATGGGAAGAAGCTGCTGTAGTGTTAGCATCTTGAATTTGGGTACTTGCAAGAAGGTGTTTAGAATTGAAAGGTCCAGAATGGGTCTCCAAGCATTGTCCTTTCTGGGGACTAGAAAGGGCCTTGAGTAAAATCCTTGGCCTTGTTCCTGTGTAGGTACCAGCTGAATGGCTCTGAGTCCATGAGAGCTGTAATTTGTTTTTGTGCCTCTGCCCATTGATTTTGTGGCACGTTTGGCATTCCTTTTATCCTTGGCAAGGTGTGAAAATGGAATCTGTATCCTTGTGAGATAATGTCTAGGACCCATTTGTCCTTTGTGACGATGCGCCAGTTGTCTGCAAAAAGTGCTAATTTTCCTCCCAAGGGAGCTGCCAAGAGAGTTTTGCTTGGCAGTTTGAGGTGCAAGTTATTGGGTTTGCCTTCTTCTCCTCCCTTCTGTGTTGCAGTGCCCCATTGGCAAGGTTTGTAAGGGATTTTTGCTTGTCCTCTGCCCCTTGGGGCGCGCCTGTATTTACCCCTCTGTGGTCTGTCAGAAGCTGGATAGGACCAATTTTTTGTTGGCCAATTTCTGCTGAAGCGTGGGGGCTGTACCTGTAAAAATCTTTGACCGTCTGCATAGATTTTGCCTTATCCTCCATTTTCTTTAAAACCTCTTCTGCTTTAACCCCAAATAAGACATCCTGCTGTAAGGGTGCATCTAGTAACTTTGCTTTAACATGATCAGGCAGAGTTTGTTCCTTTAACCAAGCGTGCCTATGTATAACAGACCCAGTAACAGCTGCTCTACAGGAAGCTTCCAAGGAATCAAATCCACATTGTAAACTGTTTTCCCACCTGTTCAGCTGCATGCAACAGGTCCTGCATTTCCTTGAATTCAGACTGTTGATCTTTTGTTTCATTTGAGACATTAGGAATTGCTGGTATTTAAGCATGTAAAATTGACAATTTAGTGCTCTCATAGCTAGAGTAGCTGAGGTGTAAACCTTCTTCCCCCACCTATCTAGTGCTCTAGTCCTCTTCAGAGGGTATAGGATTTTTAGCCATAGAAGCCTTAGCCCCTTTGGGACCCTGGGAGACTGTCTCTGGATCAGCAACAGGGCTTTTGTAAAGGAATTTCTGAGTCAGGCACTCTATAGTATCTGTCTGGTTTGGCTGGAGCAGGAGGCAGAGAATCTGGATTTAGACTAGATTCTAAGTAAACATCATCCACAATGTCTAAAACTGGGGGGATAGCAAGTGGTCTGTGCTGGGGGAGTAAAAGAAAGTACAGTTTTGTACCTACCATAAATGTAGATGTCCGATAGGTATGCATCTGCAGTCATCACATATGGGTTGTCCTGCCTCAGGCAGCCCCTCGGTCGGCCGGATTCCAAAGTCTGGGTCCGGCGTCGGCTGACATCGCCCCCACCCCGACGCCAGAGCGCCTGGGGTATAAAAGAGTCAACCGACGCCATCTTCCTCAGTCTTTCTTGCCCCAGATGCCAGGTGCCCTCTAAGGAAGGCTAAATTTGGAGAAATGCAAAATATTCCAAACATACACAGTAATAAAAAACAAATACACCATAATAGATAACCCCAGCTAGCTATAAGAGGGAGTATTACCCAAGAAATACCACAGAGGGGAAGGAGGGAGGGAAAACCTGACTGCAGATGCATACCTATCGGACATCTACATTTATGGTAGGTACAAAACTGTACTATGTCCTTCAAGGATGCATCTGCAGTCATCACATATGGGTAGAATACCATAGCCAATCTGGGGGTGGAGGATCTATGTATAGGATAGTGTAGCTAAAATGCCCTGCAAGACTGCCGTAGCAAAGCCTGCTCTGCATCTGGAATATAAAGGTAAATTGTAATGCTTGGAAAATGTATGCACGGAGCTCCATGTAGCAGCTTCTAAAATGTCCTTGGTAGCCACCCCTCTTAAGAAGGCTGTGGAGGTGGCTGTGGCTCTCATGGAATGAGGTCTAATGTTAGCTGGCACAGTTTTTCCATGAAAGGAGTAACAAAAACGAATGCAATTCCCTATCCACTTTGAGATAGTCTGTTTGGAAACTGCTTTTCCTTGTGCACTAGCAGCATATGCTACCAACAGCTGGTCAGTTTTTCTGTAACTTTTAGTTCTGTCCAAGTAGTAGCGCAACTGTCTGTGTATGCCCAGGGTGTGCAGAAGTTTCTCCCCTTTCTTTTGTGGATTCGGAAAGAAGGTAGGCAAATGAATAGCTTGGTTTAAAATGAGACCCTGGATACCACTTTTGGCATAAATGTAGGATTGGTTCTCAATGAGACTCTGTCCTGATGAAAAATAGTAAATGGCTGTACTGCCACGAGGGCCTGTAACTCAGATACTCTTCTTGCTGAGGTCATGGCCAGAAGGAAGGCAGTCTTCCAAGACAAGAACTGTAGCTCTGCAGATGCTGCTGGTTCAAAGGGAGGCAGTGTTAGTTTTTCCAACACGAAGTTAAGGTCCCAAGCAGGCAGTGGTGGTGTCCTTGGAGGCTTGATGTTTTTAATCCCTCTTAGAAACTGCCTTAGGAGAGGATGTGAGAAGACAGGTGGATCAGTATTGTGCTCTGCTGAAATTGCTGAAGCATGAATTTTAATGGAAGAGTACGACAGACCATTGTGGAACATTTCTGCCAAGTATTCCAGGATACGTGCCATGTTCATCACTGTCACATCTAGGCCCTTTGTGGTGTTCCAAATGAGAAATCTTTTCCATTTTGCTGAATATGCCTTTCTTGTGGAAGGCCGGCGAGCTTCCATGATATCCTTCACTCTCTGGGATAGCCTATCCTGAGGAGGAATCAAGGTATTTTCCAGGCTGTTAGTTGCAAGGTTTTCAGGTTGGAATGCAGAGTTTTGTAATTGTGCTGTGTCAGGAGCAGGGGCCATTGAGGAAGAGGTCATGGTTTCGTGCGTGACATGCTCTTTAACAGTGGGTACCAGTGTCTTTGGCCAGTCCGGAGCTATCAGAATCACTTTTGGCTGCTCTGTCCCGATCTTCAGTAAGACCTTGGTCATTAATGGGAGAGGTGGAAATGCATACACTGTTAGAGTTCTCCAGCTGAAAGAGAGGGCGTCCACTTTCCATGCTTGTGGGTGGTATGTCCTTGAGCAGAATTTCTTCAGCTGATTGTGGGGGGAGGCAAAAAGATCTATGTACGGCCTGCCCCATGATTGTGTTATCTGTAGAAAGATGTCTGGGTGCAGCATCCATTTGTGTGCATCCATGATATTTCTGCTCAAGTTGTCCGCCAGTATTATTGTTTTTCCCTGGCACAAATTGAGATTGCAGCTCTATGTTGAGTTTTAAGGAAAGTTCCCATAGATTCATTGCCAGTCTGCAAAGAGGATATGAATGGGTGCCTCCTTGCTTGTTTATGTACCACATAACTGGTGTTGTCTGTCCTTATTAGTAGGTGGCCTTGATGCAGAAAAGGTTTGAAGGCTTCGACTGCATATATCACTGCCAGAAGTTCCTTGTGGTTTATGTGCATGCGTAGCGATTTTGTGACCTTGAATGCATCTGCCCTCCATGTGCCCTCCCCATCTGTGGTCTGAAGCGTCCGTTGTAATGGTTTGGCTGGCTATTGGTTTTCTGAAGGGCAGACCCCTGTTTGACTGGCTTGCTTGAGCCCACCACAAAAATTCCCTTTGAAGGCATGGGATGAGTGGTATCAAAGTTTCCAAGCTACGACTGTGCTGAGACCATAAACTCCTTAGGTACCATTGTAGTTTCCTCATATGCAGCCTTGCTTGTGGAATCAGAAGGATGCAAGAAGACATGTAACCCAGGGCCTGCAGGATTTTCCTTGCAGTCAGCTGAGTTTTTCTTGTCAGACTTTTGAAGTAATATGGTAGTTGACTTTGTTTTTCTTCTGTGAGGAAAGCCATTTGGGTGGTTGTATCTAGATTCGCACCCAGAAAGGTTATTCTTTGGGATGGAACAAGTCTTGATTTGTAAATGTTGACTGCATATCCCAGGGCCTGAAGTAGGTGAATGGCGTAATTCAAATGTTTTACCAAAGTTTGTTGGCTGTCCTCTTGTAAAAGGCAGTCGTCCAGATATGGGTATATTTGAATCCCCTGAAGTCTGCAGTGTGCAATTACTGATGCCAGGCATTTCGTGAATACTCTGGGTGCAGTAGAGAAGCCAAAGGGCAATGCTGACAATTGATAATGCTCTGAACCTGCAAGAAATCTGAGGTGTCTTCTGCAACTTTGTCTGATAGGGACATGCAGGTATGCCTCCTTGAGGTCTAGAGTTACCAGCCAAGACCCCTTGCCCAGCATGGGAAGGAGCTGCTGTAGAGTCAACATTTTGAACTTTGGTATAATGAGATGAGTATTCAGTGCGGACAAGTCGAGAATAGGCCTCCATTGTTTTTCTTTTCTTGGCACTAGGAAAAGTCTGGAATAAAATCCTTGGCCTTGTTCTGAGAGAGGAACCTTTTCTATAGCTTTCATTTGCATTAAGCTGGAGATTTGTTTCAAAGCCTCTGCCCTTTGATTTGGTGGCAGGTCTGGCATGCCTTTTCTTTTTGGTAATGTGTGAAAATAGAACCTGTATCCTTTGTCTATTATTTGTAGTGTCCATTTGTCCCTTGTAATACTGTGCCAATTTTCTGAGAATAAAGAAAGCTTTCCGCCCAAGGGTGCTTCCAACTGAGCCCTGGTTGGCGGTGTCAAAGTAAAGTCATTGAGCCTGTCCTTGTGCAGCAGTTGTAGGTCCTGCATTACCTCTCTGGTTGGGAGGCTGCCATTGACGCCCTCTGTAGGAGCCTCTAGCTTGCCCTCTACCTCTGGCACGCCTGTTCTTGCCTCTCTGAAACCTCTCTGTGTCTGGAAAGGACCAATTTTTGGAAGGCCAATTCCTGCTGAATCTTGGTGGTTGGACTTGGAGAAAATCTTTGACAGTTTGTACCGATTTTGCCTTTTCTTCAACTTTCTTTAGGACCTCCTGAGCCGTGGAGCCAAATAACTTTTGCTTTTCCAGTGGAGCATCCAGAAGCTTTGCTTTGACATGGTCCGGCAGAGATTGTTCCTTCAGCCAAGCATGCCTACGTATGACTGAGCCAGTCATGGCTGACCGACATGAAGCTTCCAATGCATCATAACCACATTGCAAGAAATGGTTGCTAACCTGTTGGGAGTTTATGTACCAGATCCTGAAGTGATTTGCGATCTAGGGGTTCGGGTGAAGACAGTTTTTTATGCAATTCATCTAACAAATACTCTTGGTACTGTATCATATGAAACTGACAATTCAATGCCCTCATAGAAAGAGTAGCAGAAGTATACACTCTTTACCCCATCTCTCTAAAGCTCTAGACTTCCTTTCAGAGGGGAGAGGATTTTTAGTAGTGGCAGCTGCAACCCCTTTAGGGCCCTGGGAAATAGTTTCTGGATCAGCAGAGTGGGCCTTGTAAAGGTGAAGATGTGAGTCCGGGACCCTGTAGTACCTATCGGGTTTGACAGGAGCCGGAGGAAGAGAAACAGGGGTTGTGAGTACACATCATCAATGACATTTAAAACAGGAGGAATAGCCAAAGGTCTATGCTGAGGCAAATGCAAGAAGGTCCTTAATCTCTTCCTGGAATCAGAGAATTCCTGGCCCTGCCACTGGAAATGCTCTCTCATAGTGTGGAGCGTCTCCCCAAAGGAAAACTCTTCAGGAGGGGAGGCCGAAGGAAAAGATTCCTCTGCATCAGAATCCTCGTAGGCCGAAAAAGCCTCCTCCTGGTGGTCCGAGAGAGTAGAACCATCTGAGGAGTGGGGATCAGAGGGCTCAACCCTAGGCCTTTTGCCTGGAGGAGGTTGAGAGCCCCTGTCCGGATGAGGTTGAGAGCCCCTAATTAAGGAGATAAGGTCCTCTGCTAAGCTTAGAATCTGTGAACCTGTAGTGGGTCCCTGAGGGATAACCTTGGGAGGTAAAGCTTTGGATAGTTTAGCAGCTTTAGCCCAAGAGAATGCCTTAATGGACATGGATGCAGGAGGCCTGGCTGCACCACGTGCTGGTGTAGTTTTATCTAAAGGTATGGTGTCGGAAGGTTCCAGGACACCAGTTTCTGTAGGAAATTCAATAACCGATTCAGCCGGGGCCTCCGGGACCGAGGTAGTCGGCTGAGCGGTTTCGGTGGTAGGAAGTACCAAGGACTCGGTTTCAGCCGAGACCGAGACACTCGCGGTAGGCCTGGCCGTGGTTTCAGCCAAAACCGCGGCCCGCATGTGTCGGTCCTTGTCCTTCCGTTTCTTAATCAAATGTGAAGTCGGAGTCTCCGACGGCATATTGTACGAAAAACTAACCCCCAAAAATTCCTCTGCAAACTCCGCCCGACGTCTAAGAGTGCGTCGGTTGAAGGAAGCACAGGCTGAACAGGCCGAGACATCGTGGTCTGGGCCTAGGCAGGGGAGGCAGTAAGAATGGAAATCCTTATGAGGTATTTGTTTCCCACAAGTTAAACAATTATTAACTTTATCTGACATCGGCTGAGGCAAGAAAGAGTCCCCAATGGGGTACTTAGCTTTTTGAAGTCTTCGGTAGCTGAATTACAGGAGCTGGCCGACCGGCACTTGCGAACTGCTTCTGCTTCGGGCACCACGCGGCAAGAAAGACTGAGGAAGATGGTGTCGGCTGACTCTTTTATACCCCAGGCGCTCTGGCGTGGGGGAGGGGGCGACGTCAGCTGACGCCGGACCCAGACTTTGGAATCCGGCCGACCGAGGGGCTGCCTGAGGCAGGACAACCCACATGTGATGACTGCAGATGCATCCTTGAAGGACATACTCTCAGAGCCTTTTCTTTGAGTCGGAGTAGTCCTGACCTTCCCAGTGGAAATGTTCCCTCATGGTATGTAAGGTTTCCCCAAAGGAATAGTCTTCAGGGGGAGAAACTGAGGGAATGGAATCTTCAGCATCAGAATCTTCATAAGGGGAAAGGAGTAATCTTGTTCCTCAGAGGAGCCTGAGGAAATAGACACTTGATCAGAGGAGGCATAATCCTCCTCTTGTCTAGGCCTTTTGTTGGGGGGGGGGGGGGGGTTGGGAACCCCTGATTAAAGAAATCAAATCTTCAGCCATTTTAAGCATCTGTTTCTTAGGCATGGGGCCTTGAACTGGAGACTGAGGAGCAGTATTTTTAAGTTTTAGAGGAGTCTTAAGCTTAGCATAAGATTTTATGGTGAGAGTAGTCGGTCTGAAGACACCTTCTGAAACTGAAGGTGTTTCTACAGCACCGGCTTCTCCTTCTGCAAAGTCGTCGGTAGGGCCTAAAGAAAATGGCTGCGACGGCCTAGAACTCTCTGCTAGAGAGTCCAAAGTGGTCTGTGGCTCCAATTCTGCGGTAGCCAGGGTCTGCGTAGGTGCCTCACTGAAAACTGGAGAACCGGTGACCGGCCCAGCCAAGGCCTCAGAGTCTGGGCTTGGATCTAGGCTGCCTGTCTTTATCTTTGTGTTTTTTATGCACGCCGGTAGTCCGCTGCTCTGATGGCATAGTGTAATTAAATTTCCTACCAAAGTAGTGTCGTGCGAAAGCGAAGCGTCGCTTTATAGTTCGCTTATTGAACCTAGCACAAAACCGACAACCAGTGACGTCGTGGTCTGGGCCTAGGCAAGGTATACAATAAGAATGAAAGTCCTTATGAGGTATTTGCTTCCCACAAGAAATGCAATTGTTAACTTTTTCTGGCATCGGACTGAGGCAAGAAAAGGTTCCCCAACGGGGTTCTTAGCTTTGAAGACTTCGGACTGAAACTCGATTCAAAAATCTCAGGTGTCGGCCGACTGGCACTTGCGAACTGCTTCTGTTTCAGGCACCGCGCGGCAAGAAAGACTGAAGAAAATGGCGTTGGATGCCTCTTATATACCCCTGGTGCACTGACATCAGGGAAGAAGCAACAGCAACAGACGCCAGACCAAGACTTTGGAATTCAGGCAGACTGCGGGACCGGCTGACGGCAGGATAACCCAAGTGTGATGACTGCAGCAGGGTAACACGATGAACATCTACAGAGGGGAAAGGTAATACAGAGTGAGGCTATCAGAAATTTACACTGAAATTTAGAGACCATCTTTCCAACCTGGGACTGATGGATGGGGAGTGTTAAGTGAAAGACTAACTCTGACAGTTTTTAACTGAGCTTAGAACAAAAGTTGAAGGGGGATAATATGGCACATAAATATTGCATGAAAATGTAAACGCATTATACAAAAGGAGGACGACGTTCACACGGCTTCCAAGTATAAAACAAAGTCCAGAAGGTTTAGGATTTTTGCTTGGAAGTGTACGCATTGATATTTTTGTACCCCAAGCAGATTTCAGAGCATTTTTGAACTGGTAGACAGCAAATGCTGGCAGTGTGATTGGACAGAGGTAACTGGTAACTTTTTTTTGGGGGGGACGGGGTAATGATCAGGCATCTTTTTAAAGATTCCTTGCATAGTATGTTATCAGAAATGTTTGGGGGGAACAAATGGATGCCAGAAAAAGCAACTACTAGAAAATGGAACTCAAAACCTAAACCAAATGTAAATGAAATACTGAATACTACAAATGAGATAAAAACTGGAAATGGGCTCTTTATATAGGGGATGGGGTAAAGTACAAATAAATGGAACTTGTGAGAACACTATATGCAGAATGATGTTCAGGAGGAAGAGGAGTAAGGTTTAAGAGAAGACATGTATTGAGTAATTTATGGAGCACTGGAGTCAATGATAATTGTTAAAAAACATATGTACAATGCATGACAACTAAAAATATTTGCTATAGTTTGTTTTCTTACCTCAATGCATGCATAACTAAGTCTTTGTAGACAATTTAAGAATTTAGTAAACGTGTTTAAAGATTATGTCCATCAGTATCAACATAATCATCTCTCTCTCTCTTTCTCCTCAACTTGTGCTGTAAAGCCAAAATGGAGTCATAGTTCAAGAGTTTGCCATCAATTCATCCACTCCATTCAAATTCTTCACACATTAGTCCAATGTACTGGTAATTTTCATGAGTCTAACACAACTATGTCAAATGATACAACTATGTCAAATGATACATCCATTATGACTAAAGCATTCTCTCCAACAGTGTCTTCAGCTTCACATTTCCCTACCACAGCCAGGGCCATGTAATTATCTGCACAGTCCAGTGATTTGGATATTACAGTTTTATTTCAACCTTTTTTGATTTTTGACTCTGAAAATCTAACAAATGCACAACTAACTATGTAAAGTAGACTCAATTGTCTTCAAATTTTAATCAAACTGTATTTGAATAATAGTGACATTACAAGACCTCACGGCAACTATTTTTTTCTACTGGCTTCCAGTAATGCTTCCTTAGACTTCACAACCTTTCAGTCATGGCTGACATTTTTTCTTTTGTCCTTTTGCATTTCTCTGTCACCAGTTCTTTCATGTTTGAAATGTTTTTTCTTTTAAAATGCATTCCTCAGTACGATAACAAGAAAGTACTTTTAAATGTTACATCCTGGTAGCCTTGTTAAGCTTTAAACAAATCTCACAAGACTTAACTTGTGTTTAGGCAGTAAAACAGCACAAGCACTGGGCATGGAAATCAACTGTTCTACCACAGACATATACTGACGGATTTAGGGGAAAAGACAGGTCTTTATCTTAAGCTGATGTTATCATTGAATAATGGAAAATGTGCATGCATACACTGTATTACTCATCAGAATTTCTCCAGTATGAAACAGGTACTAGCAGCAGTGAGAAAAACTGAAAACAGCACACTATAATGCTATAAGTCTTGCACCACCTGTACCAGTTGATTTCAGAAATAGCAATAAGAAATGGGTCGCAATATAGGAAAAACCTTGTGAATAAACCCAAGTGTAACGACTTACTACTACGTAACTGCCCATGAAAATTACAGAAGGGTAGTACTGCGGTGGTGGTGCTGCGGTAGCGTTGTCGCCTCATAGCAAGACGTTGTCCCGTTCGATTCTCAGCTAGAGCAGTTTCTGTGTGGAGGCATACGTGAATGGGGCGTGCCTTCATTGAAGGTTGTGCGTCAGGGCTGGTAACCCGGTACATAAAAATCCAGTACCAATCATTAGCGGACCGGAGTTCCACTGTGGCGACCCCAAACCGGGAAAAGCCAAAAGACACAAAGTACTAGGCTAATGTGATACTCATGATGTAATCCAGAATGTCGTAGTAAAAAATGTCAGAAGTCTGGAAAAAGTACAGTTGTGTACACTTACCATAAATGTAGATGTTCAAGTGTATTCACTGTTGCAGTCATCATATTAGGGTATCCTGCCAGGAGTAGCCCCCTCAGTCGGCCAGAATATCAGACGCTTAGAATTTCTGCGTCGGTTGTTGCCGCTCCAGGAGTGACGTCAGGTCATCAGTGGTATAAAAACAGGCAGCTGATGCCATTACATCAGTTTTTCATGCCCTGGCAGGAGCCCCCAATAAGGAGCTAGGTTATGGTGGAGGGACACCACCAGTAGAAAGTAAATACCAAAATTTCTTTGTAAGGAGAAAGAGAGAGATAAGGGGGATGGAGGGAAGGAAACCAGGACTGCAACAGTGAATACATACGAACATCTACATTTATGTTAAGTGTACACAACTGTACTATGTTCTTCGTGCTTCACTGTTGCAGTAAGTCATCACATTTGGATTGATTCCCAAAGCTAAAGAAAAGAGTGGAGGCAGTCAAGAAGACTGGGGGCTGGCTAGGATGCCCTGCAAGACTGCTGCGGCAAAGCCTGCCTTGGACTTGGAGAAGACAGGCAGGTGGTAATTCTTGGTGAAGGTATGAACAGATGCCCATGTTGCAGCCTCCAGGATATCCCTGGTGGGGACCCCTCTGAGGAAAGCTGCAGAGGTGGAGGCTGCTCTTGTGGAATGTGTCCTGAGCCCCTTTCAGGGTGGTTTCCTGTGCTGTTTGTAGCAGAAATGGATGCAGTGTGCTATCCATTTGGAGATTGTTTGCATGGATATGGCCTTGCCCTCTGCTTCTGCAGCGAAAATGACTAGCAATTGATCAGTTTTTCTAAAAGATTTAGTCCTGTCCAGGTAGAATCTGAGCTGTCTGTGCACATCTAGAGTGCAGAATACTTTCTCCCTTGTTTTGTGGGTTAGGGGAAAAGGTGGGCAAATGAATGGATTGGTTGAGAGCCACACTGGACACCACTTTAGGCATGAAGGATGGGTTAGTCCTGAGGGACACCCTGTCAGCATGGAAAATGATGAAGGGCTCCACAGCCATAAATGCTTGTAGCTCTGATACTCCTCTAGCTGAAGTGATGGCCAGAAGCAAGGCCGTCTTCCAAGAGAGAAGGTTTAACTCTGAAGCTGCATTTTCAAATGAGGGCAGGGTGAGCTTTTCCAACACAAAGTTAAAGTTCCAAGCTGGGGTAGGAGCTCTTCTCGGCGGCCTTGTTAGCCGCTCTTAGGAACTTGTCTGATGAGAGGGTGTGAGAATAGCGGTAGCTCTGTGCTGAAATGAGCAGAGATGTCTGAGGCATGAATTTTAATAGAAGAGAAGGATAGACCCCTATGTAGTAGGTCCGCCAGGTACTCCAGGATGAGAGGTAGGGAGGGCTATGCCGTTCCGGCTTCCTTAGCCTGGATCCAGGTGCAAAACCTTTTCCACTTGTCAGCATAGGATTTTCTAGTGCTGGGGCATCTGGCCTCACGTATAACAACTAGAACTTGTTTGCTTGGGCTGGCAGCTTGAGGAGAAGTCAGGGAATAAGCCAGCCTTGCCAGGTTGAGGGTCTGCAATTGGGGATGCATGAATTCTCCATTCCTTTGTGTCAGGAGTGTTGGGATCTGAGGTAAGTGCCATGGTGGCAGGGGTGACGGTGCTGGCGTGGCCAGTCTGGGGCAATCAGGATTGCCCTCGGTTTTTCCTCCATTATTTTGAGCAGTACCCTTGAAATGAGTGGTAGAGGGGGAAATGCATAGACACAGAAGTTTACCCACTGGAAGGATAAAGCGTCCACTTTCCAGGCATTGCTGTGAGGTTCCCTGGTGCAGAATTTGCTGAGTTGATGATTGGAGTGTGAGGCAAAGAGGTCTACTTTCGGGATGCCCCATTTCTGGGTTAAAAGGGTGAAGGTTCTGAGGTCTAGCTGTCACTCGTGTGAGTCTAGCAGGTTTCTGCTTAAATTATCTTTCAGTGAGTTTAGAGGGCCTGGCAGGAATTGTGCTAACAAGTGTAGCGGCATGGCTGAAGCCGTGTGCCAAAGTATCATGGCGAACCTGCAGAGAGGATAAGAGTGAGTCCCCCCTGCTTGTTGATATACCACATCACTGTGGTGTTGTCTGTTTTGATCACTAGAGGCCCCAGGGACAGTAGGGGTCTGAAAGCTGTCAGAGCGTGCTGAACAGCTAGCATCTCTTTTAGGTTGATGTGCAGATGTATTTGATTTGGGCTCCATTGGACCTGAATGCACCTGCCGTCCGGGTGAATACCCCAGGCATAGTCTGATGCATCTGTGGTGAGGGTCTGGGTGGCGTGGGGTTGTGAGAAGGGAAGTCCCCTGTTGTGGTTGCATGCTGCTGCCCAACAAAGAAAATCTTTCCTTAGACAAGGTATCATTGGTATAAGAGTTTCCAGGTCTTGAGAGTGCTGACACCAAAGGGTTTTTAGGTACCAATGTAGTTTCCTCACATGCAGTCTGGCATATGGAATGAGTAGAATGCAAGAGGCCATGAACCCTACAGCTTGCAGGATTTTCCTTGCGGATAACTGGGTTCTCATGGCTAGTTGAGGGAAGTAGCCTGTCAGGTAGGCTTGTTTTTCTGGCGTAAGGAATGCCATCTCGATGCTTTGTTCAGGCTTGCTCCCAGGAATACAATTTTTTATGTGGGGACTAGTTTTGATTTCTTTTCGTTGATAGTATACCCCAAGGAGGTCAGTAGGTCCTTTACAAAGGTCAGGCACTGAAGCAGCTTTTCCTGTCTGCCTGAATCGGGCAGTTGACTAAGTATGGGTAAAGTTGAATATTTCTTTGTCTGCAAAAAGCAATGGCGGGAACCAGACATTTTGTGAAAACTCTGGGAGCAGTAGATATGTCAAAGAGTAGCGCAGAGAACTGAAAGTGCATAGATCCTGCCCTGAAATGAAGGTATTTCCTGCATGATTCCCTGATTGGGCTGTATAGGTAGGCCTCCTTTAGGTCTAGGGTGGCTAACCAAGCATCCTTAAAAAGCATAGGGTAGAAGCTGCTGGAGGCTGAGCATTTAAAATTTTGGTATCACCAGAAAGGTGTTTAGAACGGGTAAACTGAGGATGAGGCGCCATGTGCCCTCTTTTCTGGGTACCAGGAAGAGTATGGAATAGAAACCTTGGCCTGTCTGTTCTGCAGGAACATGCTCTATGGCTCTCATGGACAGAAGGGAAAGGACTTGCATTTTGGCCTCTGCCCACTGGTTTGGAGGAAGATCTAGGAACCCTTTTGGGGTCGGCAGTGTGTGGAAATAAAATTTGTATCCCTGGGACATTATGTTGAGAACCCAGCGGTCTTTGGTAATGGTGGCCCAATTGCCTGCGTGGAGTTTTCCTCCTAGGGGCACGAGCAGGTGGGCAGAGGGAGGGGGTGGAAGTGTAACGTCATTGTGAGTTCCTACCATAAGGGGGTGGCTTTGCACTCCCTGTTTTTGAAGAGGAGGAACTCCATTGCTTAGATCTCTGCATTCCCTGGGGCTGTTGTCTGGGGGTCTGCTTCCCCTAGGTCTGGGCTGTGTTGGCCTGGAGGGGCCAGGAAAGGACCAGTGCTTGGAGGGGCAATGCCTACTGAACCTTGGGGGCTGGACCTGTAAAAAGTCTTTAACTGTCTGCATAGATTTAGCCTTTTCTTCCATCTTTTTTAAGACCTCTTCTGTCTTGGTGCCAAATAAGTTGTCTTTGTTCAAGGGTGCATCTAATAATTTGGATTTGTCATGGTCTGGCAAGGTCTGTTCCTTACGCCAAGCATGCCTTCTAATGACAGAACAGGTGACGACTGCCCTGCAAGATGCTTCTAGGGTGTCAAAATCACATTGTAAGGTGTACTTAATTACCTGACTTGCAGAATGCATTAACTCTTGTAACTTTATTTTCTGCACAAGCAGGAAAAGAAGATATTTTTTGTTTGAGGAGTTCCATGGTATTTCAGCATGTGGAATTGACAATTTAATGCTCTAATAGCAAGAGTAGCAGAGGTGTATACTTTTTTACCCCATTAGTCTAATGCTCGTGAATCCCTATCTGAGGGGGTGGGATTCTTAGCAGAGGTTGCTTTGATTCCTTTAGGTCCTTGAGAGATGACCTTGGGGTCAGCAGTAGGATTTTTAAAAAGGAATTTGTGAGAGTCAGGGACTCTATAATACCTGTCAGGTTTCCTGGGAGCAGGAGGGAGGGTGTCAGGAGTCAGACTGGATTCCATAAAATCATCATCCACAACATCCAGGACAGGAGGAATGGCCAGAGATCTGTGCTGTGGTAGATCTAAGAATTCCAAGAATCACTACAAAAACGGATAAATGGTGCTGTCACAAACCAGTAATCTAAATCAAAGCACCACTCGATCAGGATGGATGTAGGCAACAGTTTATTGAATGACCAACACCGAACAAAATGTAAAGACCAACACTTTAACATTGTTAACATACAAGTAACGTTTTCGTCATCAACTTCATCAGATGAAAGACAATCCCATAATTCCCCTTATATTAACAAGCAATTAACCCAATTAATAAATTCACCAATAAAACCAGAGTGTCATTTAATACAATGCTTACGTAGTCATACCAGTATTCTTAAATCTCCATATTTCATCTAGTTGTTAAAAATCAACTTTCTTATATTAAAAAATAACTTCATATATTTAAAACTGTTTTAAAAAACATTTAAAAATTGTCTGTAAAGACCCACATTCTTATAAAACAAATTAAAACTATAATTTCATACAAAAATACAATATATGTTGTGGTTTTTCACTCCCTCATGTGGCACAATTGTACATAACTTCACAAACTATGAAATAAAACCACGTGATACAAACTATGAAATAAAACCATGTGACACAAACTATGAAATAAAACCATGTGATCCAAGAATTCCCCGAGTCTCTTTTTAGACTGAGGATAGTCCTGACTTTCTCACTTGAAATGCTCCTTAAAGTATGTAGGGCTTCCCCCAAAGGAAAAGACCTCGGATGGAGAGACTGAAGTGATGGATTGCTCTGCATCAAAATCTTGATAAGAAGAGAGGGTTGCATATAGTACAGTTGTGTACACTTACCACAAATGTAGATGTTCGAGTGTATTCACTGTTGCAGTCATTACATTTGGGTAATCTGCTGGCAGGTTGCCCTCAGTCGGCCTGATTAACAAAGTCTTGGGTCCTGCGTCGGCTGCTGTCCCTTCTTCCATGACGTCAGGTCGTCAGGGGTATAAAACATGCAGCCAACGCCATTTTTATCAGTTTTTCTTGCCCCAGATGTCAAGTGCCCCCCAAATGGGGAGAAAAATATATATATTTATAAATGCATGTAATTTAGAACACAAAAAATATACCTCCAAATAAAAGAAAATACAACAAAAAGGCTTTTGAGCATAGTAAAAGAAAGAAGAGGTATAAAAAGAGAAAAGTAGGGGGCTGGCGGGTGGGTAACCAGGACTGCAACAGTGAATACACTCGAACATCTACATATATGGTAAGTGTAACCAACTGTACTATGTTCTTCATGTTTCATTGTTGCAGTCATTACATTAGGGTAGAATCCCAAAGCTATGGTTGGGCGGATGGAATTATACAGTATTAGGAGCAGCTATAAGGCCCTGCAGGACAGGAGTGGCACAGCCTGCTCTGGATATAGAGAAGAGAGGTAAATGGTAATGTTTGGTGAACGTATGAACTGAGCTCCAGGTAGCAGCTTCTAGAATGTCTCTGGTAGGAACCCCTCTAAGAATGGCTGCAGAAGTAGATGTAGCCCTGGTGGAATGGGATCTGATCCCCTTGGGGACAGGTTTACCATGATGCAAGTAGCAGAAACAAATACAATGGCTTATCCATTTTGAAACAGTCTGCTTTGAAATAACCTTTCCCTCAGATTTTCTTAGAGATTTTGTCCTGTTTAAGTAGAATCTCAGTTGTCCGTGTACATCCAATGAATGCAGAATCCGCTCCCCACTGTTCTGTGGATTTGGGAAAAAAGTTGGCAAATGAATGGTCTGATTATGAGCCACACTAGATACCACTTTAGGCAGGAAGGATGGATTGGTCCTGAGCAACACCCTGTCACAGCAGAAAATAATAAAAGGCTCCACTGCCATAAGAGCCTGTAGTTCTGAAATCCTTCTAGCTGAAGTGACTGCTAAAAGAAAAGCTGTATTCCAAGAGAGAAATTTTATGTCTGCAGTAGCAGCTGGCTCAAAAAGAGGTAGGGTGAGCTTTTCCAACACAAAATTGGGGTCCCATGCCGGAGTCGGTGCTCTCCTGGGACGTCTTAAATTTTTGGCCCCTCTGACCTACTGCTTTAGCAGGGGATGGGAAAAGAGAGGAGGCTCTGTGCTGTAATGAGCTGAAATAGCAGAGGCATGGATTTTTATGGAAGAGAAAGATAGGCCCTTGTGAAGCATCTCAGTTAAGAATTGCAGAATCTGAGGAATATTGGGCATTGCTGTGCTTATTCCTTGTGCCTGGTTCCAGGCACAGCATCTTTTCCATTTATCAGCATAAGATTTTCTAGTACTAGGCCTTCTAGCCTACAAAATGACATCCATCACAGGTTTGCTGGGAGATGTAACTGGTGAAATTAGTTGATTAGCCATGCTGCAAGATTCAGAGTTAGGAGCTGTGTGTGCAGAATTTGGTAGTTCTGCTGAGACAGCAGATAAGGTGTCTGTGGCAGGTACCACGGAGGAAGCTGTGACATATTGCGTAGGAGCGGGTACCAGTGTTGGCAAGGCCAGTCTGGAGCAATCAGAATCATTTTTGTTTTTTCCTGTCTGACTTTTAGTAATACCTTGGAGAGCAAAGAGGGAAAGGCATAGACTGATAGAAGGATAGAGCATCCACTTTCCAAGCTTTATTATGATGGCTTCTTTTGCAGAATTTGTCCAGCTGATAGATCTTTTTGCCTCACCTCAAAACTATGTCTCGGCTCCCCCATTTGCATGTCAATATGCTGAAGATTTGTGGCTCCAGTTTCCATTCATGTGGGTCCATAAGATTTCTGCTTAGTTCGTCTGCCAGAGTATTTAGCTTTCCTGGCAGGAATTGAGCTTGTAGTTGTATCTGATAGGTCAAGGCTGTGTTCCACAATGCCATGGCTAGTCTGCGAAGGGGGTAGGAATGTGTACCCCCTGCTTGTTTATGTACCACATGACTGTGATGTTGTCTGTCTTTATCATTAGTTGTCCTGGATGAAGGTAGTCCTTGAAGGCTGTCAGTGCATTCTGTACAGCTAGCATCTCTTTCTGATTGGTATGTAGGTGAAATTGATTTGAGCTCCATTCGCCCTGAATGCATCTCCCTGCCAGATGCGCCCCCAAGCATAATCTGATGCATCTGTAGTCAGGGTTTGGGTGGCAGGAGGTGGAATGAATGACGGCCCCTTGTTTTGGTGACAGGCGTCTGCCCACCATAGGAACTCTTGCTGCAGGCACGGAATGATAGGAATCATTGTTTCCAGGCTGTGACAATGTTGAATCCATAAGCTTTTTAGGTACCATTGAAGTTTCCTCATATGCAGCCTTGCATATGGAATTAGTAGAATACAGGAAGCCATGAACCTCAAGGCCTGCAGAATTTGTCTTGCAGATAGCAGGGCTTTTGTGGCCACCTGTTTGAAGTAAGTCACCAACTGAATTTGCTTTTCTGGCGTAAGGAAAGCCATCTGGGCAGTTGTATTCAAGCTTGCACCCAGGAATGTAACTTTTTGAGAGGATACTAGTTGTGATTTCTTTTCGTTTATGGTGTACCCTAGACAAGTTAGAACCCTTTTTGTAAACACCAGATGTTTTAGAATAATGGCCTTGTTTTCTGCCTGAATTAGACAATCGTTCAGATATGGATATATCTGAATATTTCTTTGCCTGCAAATGCAATTACTGGAGCCAGGCACTTTGTAAATACCCTGAGCGCAGTACACAAGCCAAAGGGCAGTGCAGAGAACTGATAATGCAAGTAGCCTGCTTTGAAGCGGAGGTATCTTTCTGCAAGACTCCCTGATTGGAATATGCAGGTAAGCCTCTTTTAGATGTAGAGTTGCCAACCAGGCATCTTTGCCTAGCATAGGAAGTAACTGGTGAAGAGTCAGCATCTTGAATTTTGGAATGTCCAGAAAGGTGTTTAGAGTAGACAGGTCCAGAATTGGACAACATGATTTGTCTTTTCTGGGTACCAGGAAAAGTCTGGAATAGAAACCTTGTCCCTTTTCCTCTTCTGGTACTAGTTGAATTGCCCCCATTAAGAGGGAAAGTACTTATTTCTGAGCCTCTGCCCACTGATTTGGGGGCAGGATTGGCAATCCGTTTGGAGTTGTCAACGTGTGGAAATGAAATCTGTATTCCTGGGACACTATATTTAAAACCCATTTGCCCTGGGTTATAAGTTGCCAGTCCCCCCCCTCCCCCCCCAAAGGGGCGGCTAAAAGGTAAGTGCTTGGTAATTCTAAAAGAAAGTAATTGAGACTGTTTATCATAGGGAGTTGCTTTATTGTTTCCAGATTTGGAAGAGGAGGCGCCTCATTGCTTACTTCTGAAAGTCCCTTGGGACTGAAACCTAGTGCTTTTGGAATGTCTGTGTTTGGCTTGAGTGGCTCTGGAAGAAATTGGACAGGACCAGTTCTTAGTAGGCCAGTGCCTACTAAATCTTGGAGGTTGTACTTGTAAGAAATCTTTCACAGTTTGCATATATTTAGCTTTATCTTCCATCTTTTTTAGAACTTCTTCTGCCTTATTGCCAAACAGATGGTCCTACTGCAAAGGAGCATTCAACAGTTTTGCTTAAACATGACCAGGCAGAGATTGCTCCTTAAGCCAAGCATGCCTTCTAAGCACAGATCCAGTAACAGCAGCCCTGCAGGAGGCCTTCAAAGAATCAAAACCACATTGCAAAGTATGTTTTCCAACTTGTTCAGCTGAATGCAATAAATTCTGTAAATCCTTATTTTCCACACAGTCAGAAATCAATATCATTTTCTGTTTAAGCAGTCCCATGATATGCTGCTATTTTAGCATATGGAATTGACAGTTTAAAGCCCTGATTGCCAAGATTGCAGAAGTATAAACCTTTTTACCCCATCTATCCAGCGCCCTGGAGTCTCTATCAGAAGGGGTAGGATTTTTAGCAGTAGAAGCCTTAATCTCCTTCGGCCCCTGAAAAATGGTTTCAGGGTCCGCAACAGGATTTTTGAAAAGGAATTTGTGGGAATCTGGAACTCTGTAGAGAACGTCTGGCTTACAAGGGGGCGGAGGCAGAGAATCAGGGGCCATACTGGATTCTGAAAACAATTCATCAACAATGTCTAGTACAGGAGGTACAGTCAAAGGCCTATGTTGAGGAAGAAGGAAATCCCTAAG
Source organism: Protopterus annectens (assembly GCF_019279795.1). NCBI lineage: Eukaryota > Metazoa > Chordata > Ceratodontiformes > Protopteridae > Protopterus > Protopterus annectens. The sequence continues at coordinate 636,094,984 of NC_056728.1, read as the reverse complement.
CCTCTTTTTGGATTCAGAAAAATCCTGACTTTCCCAGTGGAAATGCTCCCTTAAGGTATGTAGAGTTTCCCCAAATTAAAAATCCTCAAGGGGAGAAGCAGAAGGCAAGGAATCCTCTGTATCAGAGTCCTCATAAGTAGGTATGGACAAATCCTGTTCATTAGAAGAGTCAGAAAAAAAGTACAGTTTTGTACCTACCATAAATGTAGATGTTCGAAGATCCACATTGCTGCAGTCCTTACACTTGGGTAGTCCGCTGTCCTCGGTCGGCCCGAATATCAAAGTATTAGGCTGACGTCGGTCAAGGCGCTTAAGACTGACATCAGGACGTCAGGGTACAAATGCGCATGACCGACGTCATATCCTCAGTCTTTTCTTGCCCCAGATGTCAGAAGACCCTAAAAAGAAAGGTCAAAACCAAAAGACAGCAAAAAACAACCAACCACACTAGCACTAACCCTATGTACAATATATACAATATTCACAATATGTACAACCCAAACCACACAACCGCCTCTAACTACAGAGGGGAAGGAGGGAGGGTAAATTGGACTGCAGCAATGTGGATCTTCGAACATCTACATTTATGGTAGGTACAAAACTGTACTATGTTCTTCATCTCACATTGCTGCAGTCCTTACACTTGGGTAGAATCCCAAAGCAGAGAAGGGAGGATGGCAAAACTATAAAGCAGTAGGAGCTGCCAAAATGCCCTGTAAAATTGCAGTGGCAAAACCAGCCCTAGATTTAGAGTAAAGTGGAAGGTGGTAATGCTTAGAGAAAGTATGCACTGAACTCCAAGTAGCTGCCTCTAAAATATCCTTAGTTGCCACCCCCCTTAAAAAAGCTGTAGAAGTGGCAGTAGCCCTAGTGGAATGGGGCCTAATCCCAGCTGGAATCTCCTTACCATGATGGGAGTAACAGAAAGCAATACAAAGCCCAATCCACTTAGAAATAGTCTGTTTTGACACAGGCTTGCCCTGAGAACCCAAAGCAAATGAAACAAATAACTGCTGAGACTGCCTGAACCCTTTAGTTCTGCTCAAATAATATCGCAACTGCCTGTGTATATCCAAAGTGTGCAAAATCTTTTCCCCTTTATTTTGGGGGTTTGCATAAAAAGTAGGCAAATGAATAGTTTGGTTTAAAGCCACACTAGAAACCACTTTAGGCATAAAGGAAGGATTAGTACGCAAAGACACCCTATCCTTATGGAAAATTAAGAAAGGCTCAACTGCCATAAGGGCCTGTAACTCAGACACCCTTCTGCAGAGGTAATGGCCAACAAAAAGCAGTCTTCCATGATAAATATTTCAACTCAGCAGTAGCTGCAGGCTCAAAAGGTTGTAGAGTGAGTTTCTCCAACACAAAATTGAGATCCCAAGCAGGAGTAGGAGCTCTCGTGGGGGTCTTATATTCTTTGCCCTCTAAGGAATTGCTTAAACAAAGGATGAGAAAACAATGGTGGGTCACAGTCATAGTGAGCAGAAATTGCTGCAGCATGAATCTTAATAGAAGAGAAGGACAAACCTTTGTCCAGTAACTCAGTAAGATACTGAAGAGCCACACTTAAATTAGGCTTAGAAACATCAAATTCCTTTGCTGTACTCCAAAATAAAAATCTCTTCCATTTATCTGCGTACACTTTCCTTGTACTAGGCCTTCTGGCCTCCAAAATAACATTCAAAACCTGCTGTGGAAGCTGAGACCCTCCAGGGTTTAAAACAGAATATGCCAGGCTGTTAGGTGAAGAGAGTGAAGTTTTACATTGAGTAGATGACTGTTCTCCTGAGACAGCAGATGTGGAATCGAAGGCAAAGGCCATGGAGGCTCCCGTACCAGACTTCTCAGTAATGGGTACCAGTGCTGTTGAGGCCAATCTGGAGCTATTAAAATCATCTTTGGCTTGTCCTGTCTGACCTTCAGGAGTACCTTTGGGAGGAGAGGCAGAGGTGGAAAGGCATACACATGAAGATTGCTCCAATTGAAAGAGAGAGCATCCACTTTCCAAGCTGTGGGATGAAACCTTTTTGTGCAAAACTTTGGCAACTGGTACTTTAGTGGAGAAGCGAACAGATCTATGTCTGGAGTTCCCCATAGCACTGTCAATTTCTGAAATACACGAGGATCCAATTTCCACTCATGGGGATCCATAATTTGTCTGCTCAACACATCTGCTAAGGAGTTCTGTGCTCCCGGCAGAAACCCTGCCTGAAGATTTAGCTGTAAACTGAGAGCCGTCTCCCACAAAATCATTGCTTGTCTGCATAGAGGATAAGAATGTGTTCCCCCTTGCTTGTTGATGTACCACATGACAGTTGTGTTGTCTGTTAGAACCAACACCTGCCCAGGAAGGAGTAAATCCTTGAAAGCTATCAATGCAAATTGGACTGCTAACATCTCCTTCAAGTTGATATGTAAATGTTGAAGTCTGGCAAGCCACATGTCTTGTACCCACTTTCCATTTAGATGAGCTCCCCAAGCTTTGTCTGAGGCATCTGTCGTTAGAATCTGACTCGCCTCTGGCCGGGTCACAGAGAGTCCCTTGTTTAGGTGACATTCCTGAGCCCACCACAAAAATTCCTTTTGAATGCAAGGTATTATCTGAATGACAGTGTCCATACATTTTTGAGATACCATTGCAGCTTCCTCATATGCAGTTTGGCATTGGGAAGCACCAGAATACAAGATGCCATGAACCCCAAGGCTTGAAGGACTGTCCTTGCAGTCAGCCTGGACTGATGAGACAATTGATGGAAGTAAAGAGAAAGATTCTTTTGTTTGTCCGGGGTCAAAAATGCCATCTGGGATGCTGTATTCAGTCTCACACCCAGAAAGCACATGTCCTGAGAGGGTACTAGACTGGACTTTATTTCGTTCACAGAATACCCCAGGCATCTTAGCACTGCTATCACATATTGTAAATGATGAAGAAGTTCGTCCTTTTCTTGGGTCAGAATCAGGCAATCGTCCAAATAAGGATAGATCTGTATTCCTCTTAGCCTGAAGAAAGCAATCACTGGAGCCAGAACCTTCGTGAACACTCTGGGTGCAGTAGATAAGCCAAAGGGCAATGCAGAGAACTGATAATGAGAAGTCCCTTCGAAACGCAGATACTTCCTGCAACTTAGCCTGATAGGAACATGAAGGTAAGCCTCCTTGAGATCCAGAGTCACCATCCAGTGATCTTTGCCCAGCAGAGGTAAAAGCTGCTGTAACGTCAACATTTTGAACTTGGGAATGTCCAGATAAGTGTTGAGAATAGATAAATCCAGAATTGGTCTCCACGTGTTCCCCTTCTTTGGTACTAGGAACAGGCGAGAATAAAATCCTAGGCCCACTTCTGGCAGAGGGACCGGTTGTATGGCCCCTATTTGGAGCAACAGAGAAATTTGTTTGTGAGCCTCTAGTCTTTGCTGAGGAGGAACGTCCGGCATGCCTTTGAAAGGAGGCAAGGTATGGAAATAAAACCTGTAACCTTGGTGTATGATATCTAATACCCATCTGTCTTGGGTAATCAAACTCCGATTTTCCTTGAAGAGTGCCAACCTTCCTCCCAAAGGTGCTGCCATGCAAGAAGGATCTGGCAGCTGAAAAGGTAGGTCATTGGGCCTGTTTACGAAAGGACTGGCCCCTGCCCTCACCCGAAGAATGTGCAGGAGAACTCCCTGTTCTAGGTCTGAAGGAGCTCTGAGCTCTGCCCTACCACGCCTAGATCTACCCCTAGACTGTGAATCATAAGAAGGGTACGTCCACCCCTTAGCAGGCCAATTCCTACTAAACTGGAGGCTGAACTTGCAAAAAATCTTTAACAGTCTGCATAGACTTAGCCTTGTCCTCCATTTTCTTCAAGACTGACTCCACAGGTGAACCAAACAACACATCAGACTGTAAAGGAGCATCCAAAATCCTTGTCTTAACATGTTCAGATAAATTCTGATCCCTCAGCCAGGCGTGCCTACGAAGAACTGACCCAGTAGCAGCCACCCTAGACGAGGCCTGTACAGCATCAAAACCACACTGTAAAGAATGCTTACCCACCTGTTCAGAAACATGTACTAAATCTTGTAATTCTTTATACTCTATGCCTTCCGCCAGAGCATCTACCTTAGACTTCAATTGAGAAAGAAGATAATTTTGATATTTCAACATGTGAAACTGGCAATTCAAAGCCCTCATAGCTAAGGTGGAAGTAGTATAGACTTTCTTTCCCCATCTATCCAAAGCTCTGGCCTCTATCTGGAGGAACCGGATTTTTTACAACAGAGGCCTTGACACCCTTAGGTCCCTGACTAACAGTTTCTGGGTCCGCCCTAGGACTCTTATAAAGATATTTATGAGCCTCAGGCACCCTGTAATACCTATCCGGTTTAACAGGAGCAGGAGGCAAAGAATCAGGATTAAGAGAAGCCTCTGCAAACACATCTTCCACAACATCCAGAACAGGAGGTATAGCCAAAGGCCTATGCTGGGGTAAAAGCAAAAATTCCCTAAGCCTTTTCCTGGAATCAGAGAAGTCCTGACCTTCCCACTTAAAATGTTCCCTCATGGAATGAAGAGTGTCTGAAAAAGAAAAATCCTCTGGAGGAGAAGCAGAAGGAGTTGAATCATCTGCATCAGAATCAGAATAAGGAGAGTACTCCTGCAAGTCTTCAGCAAGACTCTGAAACATCTGAAGCCTGCTCAAAACTCCCCAACTCTGGTTCCACCCTAGGCCTCTTATCTGGAGGGGGCAAAGAACCTCTAATCAAAGTAATGAAATCTTCTGCCATTTTAAGCATGTGCTTCTTGGGCACAGATCCTGTAGAACTAGGAGAGACACCAACAGAAGCTAAACCTGGCCTGCCTCTGGGAGAAGCCTTAGAAACAGAAGGAGAGGGCCTAACCACCTTAGGAAGGGAGGGGAGTACAGTAACATGAGAAGCCCCTTCAGCCTGACCTGCCTCCTGAGAGGCCACATCCTGCAATAACAAAGTCTCCCCCTGGGACTCCAGAGAAGCCTCCGGAACCACCGGTTCCACTGGCGTCTCTAAAGAACCGGCGTCCGGTACAGGCGACTCTTCTTGCCTGGGTTTAGCTGCTTTGTCTTTGCGCTTCTTGAAGAAGCGGCGGAGCATCCGACGGCATCTTATAATTGCACCGCTTCCCAAAGACCAACCTGGCACAATCTAACCTTCGCAATAGTGCGCTTATTGAACCTAGCACAAAAGCGACACCCAACAACGCCGTGCTCAGGCCCCAAACAAGGAATACACAAAGTATGATAATCTCTATGCGGTATCTGTTTCCCACAAGAAATACAGTTATTCACTTTTTCTGACATCCGGTAAACCACTGAGGCAAGAAAAACTAAAATGTTCCCAACGGGTACTTAGCCAACTTTGACTCGGTCTGAAACTCCGAAAAATTTCAGAACGCCGAACGGCACTTGCAACGCTGCTTCTGCATCGGACCATGCGGCAAAAAAGACTGAGGATATGACGTCGGTCATGCGCATTTGTACCCTGACGTCCTGATGTCAGTCTTAAGCGCCTTGACCGACGTCAGCCTAATACTTTGATATTCGGGCCGACCGAGGACAGCGGACTACCCAAGTGTAAGGACTGCAGCAATGTGAGATGAAGAACATCAGAGTCCTGTTCAGAAGACTCATAGTCAAGTTCAGCCTTAGGCCTCTTAGAAGGGGGGGGGGGGGTTGACTACCCCCTGATTAAAGTAATTAAATCTTCAGTGAATTTGGTCATTTGCTTTTTAGGCATAGGGGCCTGAACATTTGGCCTGGGCATCGGTTTTTTAGACAAAGATCAAGATTTTGGCCTTAATATTGAAGGTGGTGTCGGTTTAATATACAAATCTGTAGGCCTGAATACACCCTCAGAAGCCGGTGCCTGCACAGTGGCTGTGGACCCATCCAAGGTAGAGACATCCATGTGTTCCATAGGTGAAGCATCTCGCGGCAGTCTCAGTAGAGGCCTGCGAATCAGGAGTAGCGGGTATCAGGGGCTGCGAAAGAGCCTGAGTACTGGGGAACTGGCGACTGGCTTAGGAGAAGCATCGTCTGCAGTTTTGGACCTCAACGGCCTGTCTCTGCCGTTTTCTTTGCGTTTTTTTTTTTGGTATTCCGGTAGTCGGATTGCTAACCGACGTCATTTCTGGATAATTAAACCGAGAACCAAAATATTTAGAAGCAAAAATGTACACATGATGGACAGTGTACTGATTAAATAAAGCACAAAACCGACAACAAGGTACGTAGTGGTCAGGGCCTAGGCAAGGAATACAGTACAAATGAAAATCCTTATGAGGTATTTGCTTCCCACAAGTAATACAATTATTAACTTTTACTGACATCGGTAAGGAGCAAGAAAAAGTTTCCCCCAACGGGGTACTTAGCTTTTTAGTTGAAGACTTTGGTTCTGAAACTCAAAAACGTAAATTTCAGGAGTCGGTCGACCGGCACTTGCGAACTGCTTCTGCTTCGGGCACCATGCGGCAAGAAAGACTGATGTAATGGCGTTGGCTGCATGTTTTCTACCCCTGACGACCTGATGTCATGGACGAAGGGACAGCAACTGATGCAGATCCCAAGACTTTGTTAAGCAGGCTGACTGAGGGCAACCTGCCACCAGATTACCCAAATGTAATGACTGTTACAGTGAAATATGAAGATCATATGACTAGCTTAACAAAAGAGTCGTCGGCAGTTTTGGACCTGTGTGGTCTCTCTCTGTCTTTATCCTTATGTTTTTTCGGAAGATCGGTAGTAGGATGGCTTACCGAAGCCATACTGGAATTAGAGGACTGAGAGCAAAAATATCTAGGTACAATAAGGGCCCAATGACGTAAAGTTCTGGTGTTGAACAAAGCACAAAAGCGACAGTGGGGGACTTAGTGGTCTGGGCCTAAACAGGTGACACAGTAAGAATGGAAGTCTCGGTGTGGTATTTGCTTTCCACTGGTGAGACAATTGTTTACTTTTTCTGACATCGGTTAGAGCAAGAAAAAAAGATCCCCAACGGGATACTTAGCTTTAGAAGACTTCAACTTCAATTCGGAAATGAAAACTCAGGTAGCGGCCAACCGGCACTCATGCAAACTGCATCTGCTTCAGCCTCCTCGGCAAGAAAAACTGATGTAATGGCGTTGGCTGCCTGTTTTTATACCACTGATGACCTGACATCACTCCTGGAGCGACAGTAACTGACGCAGAAATACTAAGCCTCTGGTATTCTGGCTGACAGAGGGCTACCCTTGGCAGGATAACCCAAATGTGATTACTGCAACAGCGAAACACGAAGAACATCTATGAATGGCACAATAAGTTGGACAGAATGATAAATCCATAAAGGCACATCAATAAAGAAACAAACGTTGGCTTTACAGAAATACTAGGCTATACATTTTCTGCTTTAGCATCCCTGACACATGCATCAATGTTTTTACTGTCCAAACTGATGAAGCACATTACTTAAAAATAAATATTTGTGATTTAATGAACATCTGCAGAAATACAGCACGCATACTCTAAATCACAGCCAAAGACAAAACATATTACCCACTGCTGACTGTGTTTTCACAATTTATTTCCTTACCTGAAGTGATTCAATGTCAAGACACATGGTAAAGAAAAACAATATGAATATTTAAACAGTAATTTCTACCTAGATTCTCCAACAGGTTGAAAAAACTTACAATTGAGGCAATTGTGCAGAGTTCACAAGCACTTAAAGAACAGTTGTGATGTCCTAAGACCAAACTTTTCAGAATCCCACAGTTTGTCTAGAACATCTTGTAAACAAAGAATTGTAATTGGTTTTCCTGCAACTTTTACATTTGTTGAAGTTTTATTACAGAAAATGTGCATTTAAATATTTCACATACTTCGCCAGAGCACTGAAGGAGTGACTAAACGACTTGGATGCCAAATGTAGTAAAGTCTGCAAGAACACATCTATCTTCAAAGGGTTAAAACCGACTCCTTCATCTGAAAGGGAAACCTCTATGATTAAGAAGGCCAGAACAAAACTGAAAAATTATGCACATTCAGAACTGTTAAACATATCAACTTCAGCATTATGTTAAGCTCGGTATACAGTTTAGGTGAACGCTGATGTCATCTTGCTGAAGGCAATAAGGAAAGCAAATAGGCATTTAGCACTGCAATCAGTCCCAAAGCTTAAAACACAATGTAAAAATAAACCGGCCTGATAACTAATAAACTGCACTATGAAAAGGCTATTAGGATCCTTGATTTACAGGTTAAGCTGTGAACTTGACTTGTGATCTAAATGAACTTGACTGCCATAACCACGTTACTTTCAACTTCAGACGTACAGAAAAAGAAGGTAGTCACACAACCAAAATCCTGAATCACAAATGAATGTGAATCACACAAATGGTTGAAAATCATATTAAAAAAATATTTTTCAATAGGGAATGTGTCCCCTCACACACCTTCCTACCTAAATATACCAACTGCAATACTGCAAAAAGTACAGTTATGTACACTTACCATAAATGTAGATGTTAATGTGTATTCATTACATTTGGGTTATCTGCTTGCAGGTACCCCTCAGCCGGCCTGATTATCAAAGTCTTGGGTCCTGCATCAGTTGCGCTCTCTTCTTCCATGAAGTCTGGGGTATAAAGCATGCAGCCGACGCCATTACATCAGTTTTTCTTGCCCCAGATGTCAAGTGCCCCCATAATGGGAAGTAATTAAATACTAGGTTACACCTCTAACAAAAAGCAAATACACCAGAAAGCTCATATTCAGTAAACAAGAAGAGAGGTATAGCCAATAGAAATCAGGGGACTGCAGGGAGGGTAACCAGGACTGCAACAGTGAATACACACGAACATCTACATTTATGGTAAGTGTACACAACTGTACTACGTTCTTCATGTTTCACTGTTGCAGTCATTATATTTGGGTATATTCCCAAAGCTAAGGAAGGGAGGAGGCAATTATAGAGCATTAGGACCAGCTACTAGGCCCTGCAAAACTGCAGTGGCAAAACTAGCCCTGAATTTAGAAAAAAAACTGGCAAGTGGTAATGCTTGGTGAAGGTATGTACAGAACTCCAGGTAGCAGCTTCTATAGGATGTCCCTGGTAGGAACACCTCTGAGAAAGGCTGTAGAAGTAGATGCAGCCCTGGTGGAACGTGACCTTATCCCCTGTGAGGTAGGTTTCCCATGGTGCTTATAGCAGAAATGAATGCAATGGGCCTATCCACTTAGAAATGGTTTGCTTTGAAATGGCCTTCCCCTCTGCCCCTGCAGCAAACTAGCAGCTGTTCAGTTTTCCTGAGAGGCTTAGTCCTGTCTAAATAAAATCTAAGTTGTCTGTGCACGTCCAAGAGTGCAGTATTCATTCTCCTTTGTTCTGTGGATTAGAAAAGAAGGTTGGCAAACGAATGGACTGATTGAGGGCCACACTGGATATCACCTTGGGCATACAGGAAGGATTGGTCCTGAGGGACACCCTGTCCGCATGGAAGATGATGAAGGGCTACACTGCCATGAGGGCCTGTAATTTCGACACTCTTCTTAATGAAGTGATGGCTACAAGGAATGCTGTTTTTCAAGAAAGGAATTTCAACTCTGCAGTTGCATCTGTCTCAAAAGGAGGTAGAGTGAGCTTTTCCAATACAAAGTTAAGGTCCCAGGCTGGAGTAGGGGCTTCTCTTGGGTGGTCTTAAATTTTTGGCCCCTCTGAGGAATTGCTTCAGCAGGGAGGTGGGAGAAGAGGGGTGACTCAGTATTATAATGTGTTGAAATGGCTGAGGCATGAATTTTAATAGAAGAGAAGGAAAGGCCCTGGTGAAGCATCTCTGTTAAGTATTGAAGAATATGCGGTAAGCTGGGCACTAATGTGCCCATCCCCTGAGTTTGGCTCCAGGAGCAGTATCTTTTCTACTTTTCAGCATAGGATTTTCTAGTACTAGGCCTCCTTGCCTCCAGGATGACATCCAGCACTTGCTTACTGAGGGATGGTACTGGAGAGCTCAGGTACTTAGCCAGGCTGCAAGGTTCAGGGTTTGAAGCTGGGGATGCTGAATCTGGCCCTCCTGCTGGGACAGCAAGGAAGGGGTCTGAGGCAGGTGCCATGGTTCCAGCATGACATACTGCGTAAGAGGGGGCAACAGTGTTGGCGTGGTCAGTCTGGTGCAATGAGTATTGTCCTTGGTTTGTCCTGTTTGATCTTTAGTAGACCTTTTGAGAGGAGAGGCAGAGGGGGAAAGACATAAACTGAGAGGCTTTCCCAGGTGAAGGGCAGGGCATCCACTTTCCAAGCTCGTCTGTGGGGAGTCCTTGTGCAGAATTTTTCCAATTGGTAGTTCTGAGGGGAGGCAAGCAAGTCTATCTCGGGCTCCCCCATTTGTTTCTTAACATGCTGAATATCTTTGGTTCCAGTTTCCACTCGTGTGGGTACATGAGATTGCTGCTTAGGTCGTCTGCCTGTGACTTTAGCTTGCCGGGCAGGAATTGAGCTTGTAGGTGCACTTGGTAGCTCAAGGCTGTGTTCCACACAGTCCTGGCTAGTCTGCAGAGAGGGTATGAGTGGGTTCCCCCCTGCTTGTTTATGTACCACATAACAGTGGTGTTGTCTGTCTTTACCAATAATTGTCCTGGAAGAATGTGGTCCTTGAAGGCTGTCAGAGAATTCTGTACAGCTAACATTTTTTCATTGATATGCAGGTGCATTTGACTGGGGTTCCATTTGCCCTGAATGCACTGCCCTGCCAAGTGAGCCCCCATGCATAGTCTGATGCATCTGTTGTTAGGGTTTGGGCAGCAGGGGGTACAGTGAACGGCAGTCCCTTGTTGTGGTAGCAGGCCTCTGCCCACCAAAGGAACTCTGTCTTTATACAAGGAATGATAGGAATCATTGTTTCTAGGTCCTGAGAATGTTGACACAACATAGGCTTTTTAGATACCATTGTAGTTTCCTCATATGCAGTCTTGCATATGGAATTAGTAAGCTGCAAGAGCGATGAACCCCATTGCAGTATTTTCCTTGCAGATAGCTGGGTCTTTGTGGCTAGTTGTTTGAAGTAAGCGGTCATACTTGATTCTCTGGTGTAAGGTAAGCCCCATCTGGGAAGTTGTGTTTAAGCTTGCTCACAGGAACACAATTTGTTGGCAGGGTACTAGGTGAAATTTATTTTCGTTTATATGTGTTCTGCAGTGAGGTTAGCAGTTTCTTTACAAATGCCAGATGATTCAATAGTGTGTCCTAGCTTTCTGCCTGAATTAGACAATCGTCCAGGTATGGGTATATCTGAATATTTCTTTGCCTGTAGAATGCAATGACTGGAGCTAGGCACTTTGTGAATACCCTGGGCACAGTAGATAAGCCAAAGGGCAGTGCAGAGAACTGATAGTGCGTGTAGCCTGCTCTAAAGTGCAGGTATTTTCTGCAAGATTCCCTTATTGGGATGTACAAGTAGGCTTCCTTTAAGTCTAATGTTGCCAACCAGGCATTTTTGCCTAACATGGGAAGCAGCTGATGAAGAGTTAGCATTTTGAATTTTGGGATTACCAAAAAGGTGTTTAGGATAGACAGGTCCAGCATAGGACGCAGGAGTGGTCTTTTCTGGGTACCAGGAAAAGTCTTGAGTAAAAACCTTGTCCCCATTCTTTTGCTGGTACAGGATGAACAGCCCTGATACTTTAAAGAGAGAGAACGTGCTATTGAGCCTCTGCCCACTGATCTGGGGGTAGGTTTGGCCAACCATTTGGGGTTGGTAAGGTGTGGAAGTGGAATCTGTATCCTTGGGAAACTATATTTAAAACCCATTTGTCTTGGGTAATGAGCTTCCAGTTTTTTGCATGCAGGGCAATCTTTCCCCCTAGATGAGCAGTCAGTTGAGCAGGGCTTTGAAGGTTTAAGGTTAAGTCATTGTGACAGTTTACCACAGGGGGGGGTGTCTTACTACTTCCAGCTTTGGAAGTGGGAGCCCCCCCACTGCTTAGTCCTTTGAGTACCTTGAGACTGTAGCCTAGGTGGTCTGCTGTTCCTGGGTTTGGACTGAGATGGCCTGGACGAGACAGGAAAGGACCAGTTCTTAGAAGGCCAATGCCTACTAAATCTGGGAGGCTGTACTTGCAGGAAATCTTTAACAGTTTGCACAGATTTAGCTTTTTTCTCCATCTTTTTAAGTACTACTTCTGCTTTGGTGCCAAACAGGCGGTCTTGGTTTAAGGGAGCATCCAGTAATTTAGCTTTAACATGATCTGGCAAACTTTGCTCCTTAAGCCAAGCATGCCTTCTAAGAACAGACCCAGTTACAGCAGCCCTGCAAGATGCCTCGAAAGAGTCAAAACCACACTGCAAAGTATGTTTACCAACTTGTTCAGCAGAATGCATTAAATCATGTAATTCTTTATTTTCAGCACTGTCAGGAATCAACATCATTTTCTGTTTAAGTACTGCAATACTATGCTGCTGATACTTCAACATATGAAACTGGTAGCTTAAGGCCCTAATGGCCAAAGTAGCGGAAGTGTATACCTTCTTACCCCATCTGCCCAGGGCCCCTGGAATCTCTATCCGAGGGGGGTACGGTTTTTGGCAGTAGTAGCCTTAATGCCTTTGGGTCCCTGTGAAATGGTCTCTGGATCCACAGTAGGATTCTTTAAGAGGAACTTGTGAGAGTCAGGTACTCTGTAATACCTGTCAGGTTTCCTGGGAGCAAGTGCCTGGGGCCAGGCTAGATTCCAAGAAGGCATCATCTACAATGTCCAGTACAGGAGGGATAGCTAAAGGCCGGTGTTGAGGTAGGAGTAAGAATTCCTTAAGCCTCTTTTTGGAGTGAGAGTAATCCTGGCTTTCCCATCGGAAATGCTCCCCAAGAGTGTGCAAAGTTTCATCAAAAGAAAAATCTTCTGGAGGAGAAGCAGAGGGTATGGAGTCCTCTGCATCAGAATCCTCATAGGTAGATAAGGGCAAATCCTGGTCATCAAAAGAAACAGAAATTTCAGTATCCTGATCAGAAGAATCAGAAGGAAAATCAGTTCTAGGTCTCTTGCTGGGAGAAGGCTGGCTTCCCCTAATTAGAGTAATAAGGTCTTCATCCATTCTTATCATTTGGTTTTTTTTTAGGCATATGGGCCTGACCATGCAGTTTGGACATCGGTTTTCTAGGCGTGGATCGAGTTTTACACCTTGAAGAAGAAGACGGCGTTGGTTTGATATGCAAGTCAGTAGGCCTGAATACACCCTCAGAAGCCGGTGCCTGCATAGAGGCTCCGAACCCATCCAAGGTAGAGACATCCGCAGGTTGCATAGTTGAAGAAGCATCTCACGGCATACCGGACTATGAATAGGAGTCAGAAGAGGCCTGTGAATCTGAAGTAGCGGGTATCAGGGTCTGCAAAAGCACCTCATTGAGTAACGGCAAACTGGTGACTAGCTTAATGGAAGTGTCGGCAGCTTTGGACCTATGCGGCCTGTCTCTGTCTTTATCTTTACGTTTTTTAGGAATGTCAGTAGTCGGATGGCTTACCAAAGCCATTTCCAGATAATTAGAGTACCGAAATAGTTTGATGCAAAAATGAACCAATGACGAATAGTTCAAGGATTGAATAAGGCACAAAACCGACAGTGAGGAAAATCGTGGTCTGGGCCTAAGCAAGGAATGCAGTACAATTGAAAATCTTTATGAGGTATTTGCTTTCCACAAGAAAAAGAGCAAGAAAAAGGATCCCCAACGGGGTACTTGAAGACTTCGGTTCTGAAACTCGAAAACGAAAATTTCAGGAGTCGACCAACCGGCACTTGCGAACTGCTTCTGCTTCAGGCACCGCACAGCAAGAAAAACTGATGTAATGGCGTCGGCTGAATGCTTTATACCCCTGACAACCTGTCGTCATGGAAGAAGAGACAGCAATCGACACAGGACCCAAGACTTTGATAATCAGGGCGACTGAGGGTTACCTGCAAGCAGATAACCCAAATATAATGACTGCAACAATGAAACACGAAGAACATCAGTGTTAAAAGGATCAAACTTCCTTTCGCCACTACTCCACAAACTTGGATAAAAGTGAGTATGAATGGGTTCCTCCTTGCTTACTGATATACCAGACCACTACTATGTTGTCTTGTGTCTGGATGGATGTCCCACCCTCAAGGAGGGAGTCCTGAAATACCTGCAACACTGGGAAAAGTTCCCTCATCTCCAAAACACTGATGTGAAGACTGGTCTCTGTCGAGGACCATCTGCTCTAAACTATCTTCCCTTCATAATACCCCAAATCCCAGAAGAGAAGCATCAGTTGTCACAGTCGCTATCAGCGGTAGTAGGATGAATGATTGATCCCATAATACTACTGGTGAGTTCAACCATGAATGGATGTGGTTCCTGCATACTGATGTGAGACACAACATACTGGGACACGAAGGAGTTAAAACATCAAAGACCAATGCACTGAAAGTGTCCACTGAAGTACTCATGTAGAATCTTGCCTGAGGTGCTAGTGTGAATGATGCAGCCATATAGCCCAGTAGCTGAAAGACAAATCTAGCTGGAGGATGATGGTAATGAAGGATCTCTGCAGCTATATGATACAGAGATATAACTATGGATTGCGGAACTCTGAGTAGCTGAGTGCAGGTGGCATCCTTTGAATTCTATAGTCAAATGTCTTTTAGTGACTTTTAGTAAGATTGATCAAAATTCCCAAGTGTGGAGCCAGGTGGAGTAAGAAGTCCCTGCACTGAATTAGCAGGCCCCCCAGTAGATGCAGTGAGGAACCAGTCATCCAAGTAGGGGAACACTTAGAACCCTAGCAGCCTGATATACACTGCCACACATTTAGTGAACACCCTGGGGGGGCTGTGATGAGGCCAAAGGGCAGTACTCTGAATTGAAAATGACTGGTTCCCAGATGGAAATGGAGAAATCTCCTGGTCTACCTTGCTATCTTGATATGACAGTATGCTTCCTGGACATCTACTAAGCACATCCAGTTGTCCTTCAGAAAAGTTAGGATAGATTGAATAGTGACCATCTGGAACTTTGTTTCACAAACTGGCTGAAGCAGCTTAGGTCCAGAATGAACCAAAAAGAACCCTGAATGGACTCTAGGTTCTTGCTAGTCTGGTGTGACTTCCTGAATGACCTGCAACCTTTGATTTTGCAGTCCACCTCTGCCCCTGGGGTGACATCCATTAAAATAATTCCCTCTTTGCTCCCGAAGGGGGATTGTCAGCAGAAGCATCTTGGTGAAAAGCCAGGGACTTTCGAAACCAACTTCTTTCCATCCTTTTGGGTTCTAGTAACGCCAACAGCAGACAGGGTCTTGCCCTCCTGCTCACTTCAGGTAAGCATTTCTCTAACCTTTGGTATGAAAAGGGTCAAACCAAAGAAAGTATTGATAAAGGACATCTTAAAGCCTTCTACAAAAGCGCACAGGTGCATCCAAGTTTGCCAACATATATGCCAGTACCAGCTGCCCTTACCATGCTATCAACTGTATTAGAGAGCAGACACATGGATACTGGTCAATGACTGAAGGGTAGATAGTTGTGACGTCACTGATTTCTGGATGTCTACAGGCAAGTTAGCCAAGATAGATTTTGACAACTCCATCAATTCCCACTGGAAAACAGTCATATGAGGCAAGTAGTTCAGCGCTCTACATGCAAATGTCACTGAAACAAATGCCCATTTCCCAAATCTGTCCAGTGCCCTAGATCATAAATCATTAATGGGTGGAACCATCAAGGAGGAAGATGAAGCCATTCCTTGAGGAACAGTCTCCCCCTGGGAAGGGAGCTTCAGTAGCCCAATTCCCTATTTGTGTCACCAATTCCATAACATCTCCAAAGATGCTTTCCAGAGGGGATTGTGGGAAACCCTCCCCTTCATCGAAATCAGTACTTTCCATGACAGACTCTGGAGAGGAGTCTAAGTGCCTTCTGCTGCAG
The DNA here is from genome assembly GCF_019279795.1 of Protopterus annectens. Classification (NCBI taxonomy): domain Eukaryota; kingdom Metazoa; phylum Chordata; order Ceratodontiformes; family Protopteridae; genus Protopterus; species Protopterus annectens. Next base: position 636,079,046 of record NC_056728.1, on the reverse strand, counting down.
GCCTATTTCTTATATCCCACCATAGCGGCTTCTAGTGAAAGATCAGAATCGGAACAGGAGCTCCAAGGTGAAAGCCCTAGAAGCTGAGGGAGGCCGACTCTCCCTGTTGGACAGGGATTTGTCGACACAGCTGTAGAATCCACAAGAGGTTGGGATGAAACCAAATGAGATCAAAAGCCTCTAAAGCCAAAGCAGTGACTGGGACCCAAAGCAGTCTCTCCATTCTAAGTATGTCGTAGATGAAGTGCCCCCTGCTCCAATCCCGCTCAGCTATGAGCCTTGATAACAGCTCCGAATTATCAAGAGACGAGATGGCGCCATAAACTTCAGTCTCAACCTTGACCGTCTCCAGCACTATGGCTCAGAGATCAATCCCTATTTGACAGAACTGGAGTTAAGAGGGTGATGGTCAAAGTTAATAATTCTGTAGGCTCTGATGCAGGAGTCCTGTCAGAGTAACTCAGAGCTGTGGATGCTGGATCATAAAGTCAAACTGGTACAAGAGACTAATGGTGGTGCAGGAGGGACCATGCTGGGAGTCACTGGATGGGTGGGCACCAGGAGAACCCATACCTGAATCTGTGTCTAATGCTGGACATTACAGCTTTGAAAGCTTAACAGGTGAACCTACACTACTTGCAAAGTTAAGTCACTGTATCAGCATGCTGAATAAGCTGTCCAGCAGTGAAGAAAACTCAATTCGTTATTTCATCAATATAGCAAGTACTGTTTTTGTTGCCTGCCAATCTGACACCTACATTTTGAGGGGGACAAAAGCTTACAGATGGCTGGATTAGTAGATGTTTTTTTGCTTATGCTTACATGGCTTACGGCACTTGGTTTCCAAGTATGTGCTGAGGTAAGAAAATTGCATCCTCAAGGTTTTAGGTGCAAAGACCAGTCAAATCATAGAATTCTTATAATCATGCTTGCACCCAAACAGAACAGGGACTGGGAGTGGAGATTCTAGTAGGCCATCTGCCTACAACAATCACACTTTTCTCTCCTAGCTGACATGTAATAAAGTAAAAAATGCCAATGCTACTAAGAAAAACAAGACTCCCCAACACGGCACTTATCTGAACTTGTGAAAGCCAACAATACCAACAACCACACGTACAATAAATTAATAGGTGTGAGACCTCTGTTTGGATTGGTGGTGATATAGTTGGAGGTTTTACACTCATGAATCTACTTACATACTCTTATGCCTGCAGGATTAGGTCAAACATCAGACGTATGGGTATGGTAGGTTTTGGTATCCTAGCTGGACGTTATCTGGTGAGATAACCTGACAGTGTGAAATACTGCAACAGGGATCTAAGGAAGGACATCTATATAGCAGTAGTATGTGGAACCCTACCGGAACACACTGACAATGGTGGGTACTGCAGTATTTATGATGGAAATAAAGTGCAAGTGATGGTCCAAAGCATCAGATAAGGTATTGATGTGGAAAAAATGTTCAGAATGAAGTGAGAGTAGAATCCACCTTTATAAGATGAAGTCTGCAGCATGTGACTGAAATAAGTTTTGTTTCTTCTCTGACACAATATTCATTAGTAATGTGTTTAGTTATACAAAGATGAAACCTGCTGGAGATGGTTAAGGATTTGATAAGAATGAAAGAACAAGTGTTGCCAGCACAGACACTAAAAATAGAAGTTATGTCCTTACCATAACGTTCCATGTGGAGTGTTCATCTCGCCTTTGTTCTTACACCTGGGTTCGGAGCCGATCCTCGGCTCCGTGTCGGCCGCTTGGCAAAGCTCTGCATCGAGAAGAAGCTCGAGACCAACCTAACTCCCACAATCCCCCTCTGCCTTTACCTCAGATCTAGTTTGCAAGCAAACCAGAAGTCAACAGAAGAATATAACACATTCAAGCCAAAAAGAAAACACATTGCTGAAAAATATATCCACAACAACTGCAAAAGGCAGAAGTAGGAGAACCAAACCAGACACCTAAACTGGACGTTCTTCCTGAGGGTGGGAGGGTGGGAATGTAAGAACAAAGGCAAGATGAACACTCCACATGGAACGTTATGGTAAGGACATAACTTCTATATGTGAGAGTGTTCAATCTCGTCGTTTGTTCTTACACCTGGGTAGCGTCCCTAGCTACATGTTCCTGAGGAACTCACGGGAGAACGTTCCTGAGCACAGTGGAACCAAAAGTTGCCCTGTCCCTAGAAATCTTGTCTACTTTGTAATGAGTAATGAATGTATGTGGCTTAGACCAAGTGGCAGCCGCACAAATAGTGTCCAACGGTAGGCGGGCTGCATGAGCCAGGGATGTAGATACTGATCTTGTAGAGTGCCCTTTGGGCTTGCCAGGTAAAGATTGCTCTGAGGCAGTATAAACAAAAATAATACAATCGGAAAGCCATTTGGACAGGGTTCGTTTCGTAACTGCCATACCCTTCTTGCTGTCTGCAAAGGATATAAAGAGTTGGTCTGTTTTTCTGTGATCCTTTGTTCTATCCAAGTAAAATCTGAGTTGTCTATGAACATCTAACTTGTGTAACATATATTCCAATTTACTGGAATGGTTTTTGAAAAAGGTGGGAAGCTCAATGGACTGATTAATATTATTAACGGAGCAAACTTTGGGAAGAAAGGATGGATTAGTGCGAAGAGATACTCTATCAGGGTGAAAGATCAAATAAGGGTGTTTAACAGAAAGAGCTTGAAGCTCCGATACCGCCTGGCTGATGTGATAGCCACCAAAAGAGGGTCTTCCATGACAAAAATTTCAAAGGACAGGAAGAGGCTGGTTCAAAAGGTGGTAGCATCAACTGTGATAAAAGAAGGTTCAAGTTCCAAGGTGATGTAGGACTTCTAACTGGTGGTCTAATATGGAAAGATCCTTTTAGAAAGGCCTTGCAAAGTCTGTGAGCCATAATAGGAGCCCCACTGTCTCCCACATGAAAATTTGAAATGGCAGCCAATTGCACTCTCAAAGTGGCAGGAGAAGCTCCTTGGTGGAACAGTTCGTTAGAAACTCCAAGATCTTATTTAGAGGAGCCATTACGGGGTCCAATTGTTGTGTAGTTGCCCAGTGCACAAAGCGTTTCCATTTACTAGTGTAAATCTTTGTAGTGGAAGCTTTGTGAGAAGCTACCAGGATATTTTGAACTGCAGGGGAAAGAAATTCAGACCTGGCTATGAAGGGAAGCGGAGCAGCCAAGCTGCTAGTCTGAGGGAGAGTAGCGATGGGTGGGGAGCCCCTGACGAGTGGGTCAGCAGATCCGGCTCCGGGTCCAGGATCCAGGGTTCCCGAATTCGGTGTGCCATAAGGAAGAGAAACCAGATTTGATGAGGCCAGAATGGGGCAATGAGGATAATTGTCCTTTGCAGGTTGTTGGCTTTCTGTAGAAATTTTGAAATCAGGGGAACAGGTGGAAAAGTGTACAGGAGACCCGGGGGCCAATCGTGAACCAGAGCGTCCCTGGGGACTTCCCCTAGAGGGGGTAATAGGGCAAAATAGCTCCTGCATTTGGCGTTCATTGGAGATGCAAACAGATCGCAGGAAGGCTGGCCCCACTTGCGAAAAATTTCCTTCGCAATTGATTGTTTGAGGGACCACTCGTGAGGTAACAGGATGGCTCTGCTCAACCTGTCCGCTATGACGTTGGATAACCCCGGGATGTGCATTGCTATCAGAAAGCGACCCGTGGACTCCGCCCATTGCCAGATTCTCATGGCCTCTCTGCATAGTTGATAGGACTTGGTTCCCCCTTGTTTGTTTATGTACCAAGCTACGGACATGTTGTCCGTCTGAACTGCAATGGTCCCTAGAGGAAGAAGGGGAGAAAAGTGTTGCAACGCTAGAAACACTGACCTCAACTCTAGAACATTGATGTGCAGATTGTACTCCAATTTGGACCATTCGCCTTGGACTGTCTGTCCCTGAAAGATGCCCCCCCCCACCCTATCAGGGAAGCGTCCGTGGTCACCGTAGCTGTCGGCAAAGGTAGAACAAATGGTCTTCCGCTGGAAAGATTGCAAGTCTGAAGCCACCAAGCTAGGTGCGATTTGCATATGCTCGTGACGTGAATTTCGTGCGTTAGAGGTAACTGCTGGAACGACCACTGTGCAAATAGTAGCCATTGAAGAACTCTCATGTGCAGTCTTCCCAAGGGTATCGCAATGAGAGAAGCTGCCATGAGACCCAAAACCTTCAGAACCAGTTTTGCTGGGGATTTTTTGGATAATAGGAGAAGAGATATATGGTTTTGTAGTGAGGCTATCCTTTCTGGAGGAAGTCTTAGGATTAAGCAACGCGTATCCAATTCTGCTCCTATGAATGAGATATGCTGTGATGGCTGTAGTAAAGATTTTTCGAAATTTACAGAAATTCCGAGATGAACACAGAGTTGTAGTGTGTAATCCCTGGCCTGAATCAGTCGACGCTCGGTGGTGGCAGAAAGGAGCCAGTCGTCCAGATACGGAAACACCCGGAATCCCAGGCGTCTCAAGTGAGACGCTACCACTGCCATACATTTGGTGAAAACCCTGGGGGCTGAGGTCAGACCAAAGGGCAGGGCTCGAAACTGAAAGTGACTGGCTCCCAGCCGAAGCGCAAATGATCCCTGGACGCCCTGGCCATTTTGATGTGGTAGTATGCGTCCTTTAGATCTATTGAGCACATCCAGTCGTCCTTCTGCAAGAATGGAAGGATCGATTGAAGCGTGACCATCCGGAACTTTTCTTTCTTGATGAAAGTATTTAGTTTGCTTAGGTCCAGAATTGGCCTCCAGTCCCCTGTCTTTTTTGGAACTAAAAAGAACCTTGAGTAAGTTCCGAATCCTCTTTGGTCCGCTGGGACTGGTTGGATGACTCTTTTTTCTAGCAGCTTTGAAATTTCTATAGCTGCAGGGCCTCGCAGATGGGGCGGAACATCTGGGAGTCTCTTTTGCGGAATTGGGGGCAATAGGAAGGGAATTCTGTATCCTCTGGTAACAATGCTTTTTACCCAATTGTCTGATGTAAGACTTTGCCAGGCCTGAGGGTATAAAGCTAAGCGACCCCCGACTGCCTCCAGAGCAGGACAGTCGGGCCTCCTTTCAGTAGTGCTGGAAAGGTTTTCCAGGGAGTGTATCCCTGTCACCTTGGTTTTGCGGACCCCCTCTGCCGCCAGGGCGACGTCTTCCACCTCTGCCCCCTCCTCTGCCTCTAGAGGGGGCATCACCCTGTGTGCCTGGGAAAGAGCCTTGGGGTTTTCGAAACCACATTTTTCCACCACGCTGCCCTTTGGGGTATGGTCTGGATGGGATGGAAAAACGGACTCCGACAGCAGACAGAGTCTTTCCCTCTTGCTCACACCGGGTAAGGGTCTCCTTTACTTTTGGGCCAAAGAGAGTGGCACCCAAATGGGGCGTTAGTAAAGGAAGACTTGAAGGATTCCGCAAAGGAACATAAGCGCATCCAGGATTGTCTACGAAGAGCAATCGCTGAAGCCGCTGCCCTACTCGACCCTTCGGCTGCGTATGAGATCAGCCTCATGGACGAGTTTGCAATAGATGTAAGGGTATTGAGATGTGCTGTAACTTTCTCCGAGACAGCAGCATCTGTAGTACCCTGGAGGGTATCTCCCAACTCTTTGATTAGAACCCTCTGTAACCGTGTGAAATGGGTCAAATAGTTCAGGGATCGCATGGAAAAAGCCGCTTAACTAAAAATGCGCTTCCCATACCTGTCCATAGTCCTAGAATCTCTGTTAGGCAGATGGACAGATGAGGAAGATTCAGGCATCTCCTTTTTCGTGGCCGCTGCCACCACCATAGCGTCCACTGGAACTCCCTTTGTTAGATAAGCCTTGTCTTGGGGGGCTGTAATATATTTATTAGGCTTTCTAGGGACTGGCTCCACCGTGTCAGGTGTCTCCACGCCCGAGCAATCAATTCCATCAATTCATCAAGGGCGGAGTGACCCAGGAGGAGGAAGGGCGAGCACGAATGCCTTCAGCAAGACTGACTCATCCTCAGAAGGGGGTAGGGCTTGCCAATCACCTCTCTGTTTTAGGATCTCCAGGATGTCAGAAAAGGAGACATCCTCTGAGGGTGATTTTGGGGACCCTTCTGACTCATCCAAGTCAGTGTCCAATGTCAAGGATTCCTGTGGAGAATCCAAGTGTCTCCTCTTACACAATCTTTTCCTCGGAACTTCTTCGGGGGGGGTGCATCCGATGAAGCCTCCGAGGAAGAGGGGGCACCCTCTAGGGGTGGCTGAGACACTGGTGCTCGACGCTTAGATGTAGCCGTGGGTGCAGAGGAGGATAATGGACCTTTATGGGAAGGAGAAGCCGTTTCTGCTGAAGTGGTTGTCTGAGTAGACAACACCTTCCTCATGAGATCGAAGGCCCCCGGGTCCCGAGTCGAGGCATCCCCAGGTTCCGAAGAAATCGGAGGAATCCCCGAGACAGGCATCGACCCCGAGGACGGAGCTGAGTCAATCCGAGCCGAGGCTCCGAGAGGGAGAGTCGGAACCGAAATATCGGTCCGACTCTCGGTCCCGGATCCAAGGATGGATCTTCGGCTCCGAGACTCCGGTACTGGATCCGACGGAGTCGAGGTGAACGGTGCCGACCGAGAAAAAGACGGTTCTGGCACCGAGGGCTCAACAATCAACAGATCAGCCTCTCCCGGCTCCGAAGACTGGATAGGCCTCGGAGGAGGAACAGGTGGAGATAAGGGAAGGCCTTCGAGTCTCGACACCAACTGAGAGAAGACAGAGATGAGTTTGGACAAGGCCGTATTCTCCATCAATTTCTGCACCACGCGGTCTACATCGGTGTCGGAGAGGGGCCTGGAAGAACGCGTCGAAGGAATCGAAGACGGAGCCGACCTCAAAAGTACAGGAGGAGGAAGGTCTGTCACCAGTTCCAAGACTCGAGGCTCGGTAACAGACAAAAGTTCAACACTCGGCCCCGAAGCCTGTGGAACCGGTGATCAAACTTTAAATGAAGAGCTCGGAGCCGATGACATGGGCTCCGACGTCTTCGATTCCTTTGAGGATTTAGATGCCTGGTCTGATGCATCCAGAGCCTCTTGGAATGCAGGCTTCAAAAGGCCCCTATCCATAAGTTTCCTGCGCCTATCTGTCATGACCCTTCCACTGAAAGAATGGCAGATGGAACAGTCTTCCTGCAGATGGAGAGGGCCAAGACAGTAGATGCAGGAACTATGATTATCTGTGACAGACATCTTCTGTCCACATTGGCACCGTTTGAAGCCTGATTTAGCCTTTTCAGACATGTTACAAAAGTCAAATCCAGGTATAAGAGAAAAGCCAGTACAAAATGTCAAATCCAGTAAAAATTGTCAAATCCTGTAAGTAAGTCAAATCCTATAGTCAATCCAGATAAAGTTAAAGGGTGGGGTAGGCCCCGAGGGAATAAACTCTAAGAAAGTATATAAATACTATATACGGAACCGAGAAATCCTCGATACACTACTCACTCACACACAGTCAACTTTAAAGAGAAAACTTTTATCAAAAATATAAGAAATAATTAATCTTAGCTTTGAGGTGGTCCGAGCTCATCAAAAATTATGCGAACGTTGCAGCGGCAAACTAGATCTGAGGTAAAGGCAGAGGGGGATTGTGGGAGTTAGGTTGGTCACGAGCTTCTTCTCGATGCAGAGCTTTGCCAAGCGGCCGACATGGAGCCGAGGATCGGCTCCGAACCCAGGTGTAAGAACAAACGGTGAGATTGAACACTCTCACATTATTTTATTTTCTCTACTGGTTAGTCAGCCATAGCCTGATAACAGTTCTGCATCTGAAGTGTATTTCTCGTAAGTACAGAGGCTGTTGCTTGGTCTCTCAAGAATCTGTAAGAATAATGGACTTTCTGCTATACTGAATTCTGAGTTTTGTGTTAAAACATAGGCAAACTGCATCTAACAAATTCCATTTTCTATGAACAGGTGTGTGTGTGTGTGTGTGTGTGTGTGAGAGAGAGAGAGTAGGGCCTCTCCTCCACCTTTGGAGCACTCATGCTGGTATGTACTGATATAGATATGCCGATGGTTCCCTTCTATCTCACATTAATCCTGCACTGTTTAATTATTTGAACCAGAATTCCCTGTCAAGAAAGGATGGTTGGAGTGACTAACAAACCAGCTTTTACACATTAGACAAAGCATAACATTTTAGAAAACTGACAGTAATTAAAGTAGCGATGATCACCTATATTACACTTGTAACTAATGCATTGGTATGAAAATAAAAATCAAAAGCAGTAAAAAGCATAAGAATGAAGAAGGTATGGTGATGAAAGCCTTTAGGCAACCAAGAAAAGATTAACCTTAGTGAAAAACTTGAAGTAATAGAACTTACAACACAACATATTCAAATATTATTAGACAATGTGATAACTGTTATGTACTCACCATAACTTGGTATCTGTGTTATTCGTAGTCATTCATCACGTATGGGTCAAGGATCTGACACAAGATCTGAACCGGCAGACTTAGACAACAGCTTTGCATAAGCTCCTCCCCTACCATCATCTCTGCTGCCCTCAGATCGAGTTTGCCCTGGCGAAAGAAGCCAGACAGAGAAGACCTGCCACCAGAAAAGGTCCACCACAGTCATGCCAATCCCTCAAGAAGGGGGAAGGAGGATGGGATTGTGATGAATGGTGACTATGGATAACACAGATACCAAGTTATAACTATTAATCTCACGTTATCCTAGTCACCATTCATAATGCATGGGTCAGAGTCCCCAGCTTCCCAACATTCTTGGGTGACCTCATGGAAGGACATGCCGAAGAACAGTGAAGCCAAAGGAAGCCCTTCCCCTAAAAACTAGGTCAAGTTTGTAATGAGAAATGTAGGTATGAGAAGGCCAAGTTGCCGCTGCACAAATGTCATCCAAGGACCGACGAGCTGAGAAGACAGCTGATGTAGTGACTGATCTGGCAGAGAAAGCCCTAACTGGTCTAGCAAAGGAGAACCACAGGAGGAGTATATGTAATAAATACACTGAGAAATCCAACAGAAAAAGGTAATTTTCGAGATAGCTTGGCCCTTCCTGTTGACTGAAAAAGCCACAAACAATTAGTCTGAGAGTCGAAAGGACTTAGTTCTGTGCAATTAAAAACAAAGCTGTCGTTGAACATCTAAAGTATGCAGAATGTATTCCCCTCTATTAGCATAATTAGGAAAGAGCACTGGAAGTTGGATAGACTGAGGTTCACTTCAGTGGCCACTTTTGGCATAAAGGAAGGACTGGGTCTTAAGGCCACTCTACCTTTATGGAATATCAAATAAGGAGGCTTTATTGTAAGAGCCTGCAATTCTGATGCTCTTTTTGCAGAAGTTTTAGCCACCAAAAAGGAAGTCTTCCAAGAAAGAAATCTGAGGTCACAGGATGCAGCAGGCTCAAAAGGTGCCTAGTTGGAGACTGCAGCACCAGAGCAAGGTCCCACGGTGGAGAAGGGTATTTAACTGGAGGACGCAACAAAAAACACCTTTCAAGAAGGCTCTGCAGAGGCGAGAAGAAAAGGTAGGCTCATTGCTGAATGAAAATTAAAAATTGCTGCAACTGGACTTTGAGAGAAACAAGTGCCCTCTTGAAAAAGGGAAGCCAGGAAAAGAAGAATGTCAGAAATAGGAGCCGAAAATGGAATCCAAAATCTGAACTTTAGCATAAATAGAGAATCTCTTCCACTTACTTCTGTAAACACTCTTAGTAGAAGATTTTTAAGAAGCAAGGAGGATGTCACTCACAGGGGACACATGCCTGGACTTAGCAAGAAATACCCAGAACTGGACAAATCAAGTTGTCAGATGGAGGGTCTGCAGATTTGGAAGTGGACAGAGCGACACATGGGAGATCAGATCTAGCACCAGATCGAGCACCCAAGGGAGGGTGCTACAGATGAGACCGTAGAAGAAGGAACCACACCTGCAGAGGCCAGAAGGGTCAATGAGGATTAACTGCATCCTGAGACTTGTTTTCTGAAGAACTCTTGGAATCAATGGTAATGGAGGAAAGGCATAAGGAGACCCAGAGGCCAATCATGAGTCATAGCATCCCTGGTGGACTCCCTTCTGGAGGGATCAGGGCAAAATAGCTGCTGCATTCGTGATTGAGAAGTGAAGCAAACAAATCGCTGCTCGGTTGGTACCACCAACTCAAGATCTGCTTCGCCACCAACAGATTCAGGTACCACTAGAGAGAGGTCAGAATAACCCTGCTCAGCTTGTCTGCCAGTACACGTTGGATGCTCTGGGAATGTGCGCTGCAAGGAGAAAGCACCCCAAGGACACTGTCCACTCCCAAATCCTCTTGGTCTCATGACAAAGCAGATAAGAATGTGTGCCCCCTTGCTTATGTATCACACAACAGCCATGTTTGTCTGTGTGAATTGCTACTATCCCTAGAGGAAGGCAGTCCTGAAATGCTTGCAACGAAAGAACTGCTCTCGTCTCTAGAATATTTATGTGCAGTTTGGTCTCTGACTAGGAAAACGTCCCCTGAAGTCCCCCCCCCCCCTCCCAGGAGGGTAGCATTCATGGTAACCGTGGCCATTGGAACTGGGAGAGAAAGACCGGCCCACTAGGAGGTCTGGGGTGAGCATCCACCACGACAGATGTCTTTGGCATATTGCAGTGAGCCGTAAAGGTACTGACAGACGGTGAGAGAGTGGATCACTGAACTGCCAGGGTCCACTGCAGAATTCTCATGCAATACTTGGCCAACGGAACTAGATAAATGGCCGCTGCCATAGAACCTACAGCCCTTAGAATGAGTGATACTGGAGGACGAGTTTGCGCCAGAAGAGATTGTACATGAGACCAGATAAGGAGCACACATCAGAGGGGAAGCACTGCAATCTCTGAGGTAGTGTCCAACTGAGTGCCTATGAACTCCAGCTGCTGAGATGGGGTCAAGGAAGACTTGGCAAGACTTAACATTATTCCCAACTGATCGAAGAGACAAAGATAGCATGTGGTCTCTACCAGTTGTTGCTGTGGGAGAACTATGAGGAGCCAATCATTGAGATAGGGAAACACCAAGTATCCCTGCAGCCTGAGATGAGCTGCCATACATTTGGTAAAAACCTGGAGGACTGTGGTGAGTCTAAAGGGCAGGGTTCTGAACTGTAAGTAATCAGCTCCCAGGCGAAAGCGGAGAAATCTCCTGGAACACCTGTCTACTTTGATATGACAGTAAACATCCTGGAGATAGACCAAGCATATCCAGTCTTTCTTGTGCAGAAGGGGCACAATGGACTGTACAGACACCATCCGAAATTTTGACTTCTTGACAGAAAGATTTAACCGACTGAGGTCCAGAATTGGACGCAGGTCCTCTGATTTCTTGGGTACCAAAAAACTGGGAGTAAGTTCTGGATACTCTCTGTTCTGTGTGGACCTTCTGGATGGCTCTTTTTTGAATGAAGTTGGTCACCTCCAAATGGATTCTCTCTGACCGGGTGGCATGTCAGGGAGAGTTCTGCTTTTTTGGCAGGGGCTCGGAAAAGGGAATACAGTAGCCTCTGGATATATTTAGCACCCATTGATCGGCTGTTATGTTTGCCCAGGCCGAAGGATGCAAGATAAATGACCCCAGACTGCCTGCCAGGGAGGGACAGCTGGGTAACGTCTCAGGGACACTGAAAAGGCTTCTCACAGAAAGGCTCCTTGCAGCCCTGGTTTTGTGGGCCTCCTCCACCCCTAGGGTGGCACTGACCATTGAAATCTCTCCCCCAACCCTTGGAAGTGGAATCTTCTTGAGCCTCCTGAAAGGAAGACTGTGACTTATGGAGCCACATCTTCTTGCTCCCCTGTTGGGTCCTGGAAAAGGACCTTTGGGGGGATAGAAAACCTGATCCCTACAGCCAACGGCGTCTTCCCTTCTTGCGCACTGCAGGACAAAGTTTCCTTAACACTTGGTCCAAAGAAGGCTGAACCATCGAAGGGGGTGTTGGTGAACAATGCTTTAAAGGCCCCCACAAACCTGCAAAAACTAAGCCAGGCATAACACCTGATTGGCAATGCCTGTGCCCACCGACCGTGAGGTACCATCTGGAGCATTAGATATCAACCTCTTGGACAAATTAGCTATGGATGTGAGAGTGGCCAGCTTGGGAGAAGCAGCCTTAAAGTCCTCCCCTGGCATGGACTCTAAGAGGAAAGTGGTAAGCTCCTTTATCAAATCCCTCTGAAGACAGGTGAAATGCATCAGGTTGCTTCAGGTTTGCAGGCTGAAAGAAGCCGATGCAAACACCCGCTTTCCAAATCTGTCAATTGCTCTCAATTCACAATTGGGAGGATGGACAGATGAACTCTGTTCTGCTAGCTCTTTCTTGTTGGTGGCAGCTACCACAATCGCATCAATTGGAACTGCCTTGGACCAAAAAGCCATGTCTGATGGGGGGCTCAGAAACGTGTCTGCTCTCTTTGGTACTGGCTCCACTGTATTGGGATCTTTCCAAGCCCTGCTGCCAATAAGGTTGATCAAGGTGTCAGCAGGCGGGAGCCACCCAAGAGGTAGATGGGTCCGTATCGAAGGCCTCCAGAAACACTGCTTCCTCAGAGAACGGGGGCTGGGTAGACCAACCGTCCTTGGCCTTAAGAATCTCCAGGAGGTCTCTACAGGAGATATCATTGGGCAGTGACCTTAGGGGCCCCGTCCCCTTCATCAATATCCATGTTCTCAGTGACAGACTCCATCAGGGAGTCAAGATGTCTCCTATTACATGTCCTCTTCTGAGGAACTTTCTCTGCGGAAGGCTCGGGGGAAGACATGGGGAACTCCCCCCTGGAGTTCAGGCCGAATGGGCTGACCAGGACCAGGATGAAGCACGATGAGCAGGGGAGGCTGCTCTGGTAGTAGAGAGATCTTTCCACAACCTGGAACACAAAGGGACTAGACAAAGCCCCCTCTACCTCCCCTGCTGAAAATACCACAAGAGAGGAAGGCGCAGACCCCACCAGTACCTCCAATCCTCTGCAGAAGGCCAGCCTGGAACTATCAAGAGCCAAAGCACAGAGGGGCAGTGAGCGGTCCAAAAAGCCCAGACCCGAACCCACCCCCATGGACTCCAGGGCGACAACAACAGACTGATGGTCCCACCTGCCCCGGGAGAAGGGGAGCAGAACTAGCCACAGACTTGGATTGGGTACAGCCAAGAGAAGTCCCAGAAACCCCCAGCAACTCCATGCTGAGCACTAGCCTCCCAAGTCCAAATGCTGTGAAGTTGGACGAGAAGAAAATGGTCGGGGAGTGGGAGAAGGCTCCCTAACCCTGTGGGCTGAGGAAGCCAAAAGTCCCAAATTGATTTGAGCTTTCAAGGACCACCGCATCATCCTGTCCATGTCAGAAGGGAGGATGTTCCTGGTGGATCGAGAGGCGATAGAGGCTCTAGCTAGAGACCCATATTGGGACTCCCCAGGTCTTTTCCAATGGTCCAGGGAATGGGCCTTATGCGGAGGGGTAAACAAATGATCCCCTCCTGAAGAATCTGAAGGAAGATCCTCAACAACAAAAGGATCCGACACAGGTCTCTGATCTGACCGTTTCAGACCCGTGGAAACATAAGGGTCCGAGGGAAGAGCTCTTGAAACCCTTTGATCCGAAGGGGTTGGATCGGTGACAGGTCTGTTCTGGCTCAGATCCAAAGGCTTAGATCTGGAGGCCCCGGGTCTGGAAGTCGACTCAGGAATCCTCAGATCCGAAGACCTGGAACCGAAGGACTCTGATCCGGGTGTCAACGGTCTAGAGGTCCTCGGTTCCAAGACCCTCGGATCCAACACCGCTAAGGCTGGAGTCGTATCCGGGGATCTAGGATCAGACAGCCTAGCTTTCTTACTAGAAGCCTCCCCTGAGGAGGAAGAAGGGGAAGCCTTTCTTTTATGGCCAGAGGGGCCTGAGTTGGTTGAATATTCTCTGACAAAGGGAGCCCCCTGAACCATGCCTTTTAAACAAAGTTTATTCCGGCGGTTGACCAGGGCCCCAGGGTTGAGTGAGGCATGAATGCCACATTCAACCTCCAGGTGGCTGGCGCCGAGACAGTAGAGGCACTCCTTGTGCGAGTCGGAGACAGGGATCTTCCGACCGCACGAGGAGCACCTCTTAAACCCTACAGGTTTCCCTGAGAGAGAGGCGAAAACACAACCAAGACCTGTGGAAAAACTTGAAAACTAATCAGACAACCAGGCAAGAGATCAAAACACCATGGTCTGCCCTACCCACAAGCACATCAAAACACCCAAATGATTAACAATAAAACAGAAAATACAAATATCACAAGGAAAGGTTTACACCACAACACTAACTGTCCCAAAGTGAAAAGGGCGCCAAAAACCAAACAAACCAACGAGAGGGGAAAGTACAGTTGCGTACACTTACCATAAATGTAAATGTTCAAGTGTATTCACTGTTGCAGTCATTACATTTGGGTTATCTGCTTGCAGTAGCCCTCAGTCAGCCTGGTTAACAAAGTCTTGGGTCCTACGTCGGTTGCTGCCTTTTCTTCCGTGACGTCAGGTCGTCAGGGGTATAAAACATGCAGCCGATGTCATTACATTAGTTTTCTTGCCACAGATGTCAGGTGCCCCCCTAATGGGAAGCAATTAAATCTATAAATATACAAGGTTATACCTCCAACAAAAAAGCAAATACACCAAAAAGCTTTTAAGCACTGTAAAGGAGAGAAGAGGTATAGCCAAAAGAAGTCAGGGGCTGGAGGGAGGGTAACCAGAACTGCAGCAGTGAATACACTCGAACATCTACATTTATGGTAAGTGTACACAACTGTGCTATGTTTGTGTTTCACTGTTCATCACATTTGGGTAGATTCCCAAAGATAAGGATGGGAGAAGGAATTTAGACAGCATTAGGACCAGCTATAAGGCCCTGCAAGATTGCAGTTGCAAAGCCAGCTCTGGATTTAGAGAAAATAGGCAAATGGTAATGCTTGGTGAAAGTATGGCCAGAACTCCAGGTAGCAGCTTCTAGGATGTTCCTGGTAGGTACTCCTCTGAGAAAGGCTGTACAGGTAGATGCAGCCCTGGTTGAGTGGGGTCTGACTCCCTGTGGGATAGGTTTTCCATGGTGCTTATAGCAGAAATTAATGCAATGACCTATCCATTTGAAGATGGTTTGCTTTGAAATAGCCTTCCCCTCTGTCCCTGAAGCAAATATCACCAGCAGTTGTTCAGATTTCCTTTGAGGTTTGGCCCTGTCCAAGTAGAATCTAAGTTGTCTGTGCACATCTAAGGAGTGCAGTATCCATTCCCCTTTGTTCTGTGGATTACGAAAGAAGGTTGGTAAATGAATGGACTGATTAAAGGCCACACTGGATACCACCTTTGGCAAGAAAGAGGGATTAGCCCTGTGGGACACCCTGTCTGCATGAAAGATGATGAAAGGCTCCACTGCCATGTTTGACTGTAATTCAGATACCCTTCTTGCTGAAGTGATTGCTAAAAGGAAAGCTGTTTTCCAAGAAAAGAATTTTCAATCTGCAGTAGAGGCTGGCTTAAAAGGAGGAAGGGTGAGTTTTTTTCCAATACAAAGTTAATGTCCCAGGCTGGATTTGGAGCTCTCCTTGGTGGTCTTAAATTTTTGGCCCCTCTGAGGAACTGCTCGAGCAGTGGATGAGAGAAGAGGGGAGGTTCTGTGATATAATAAGCTGAAATGGCTGAGGCATGAATTTTTATTGAGGAAAAAGACAGGCCCTTGTGAAGCATCCCGGTTAAGCATTGTAAAATCTGAGGTAAACTGGGCACTGCTGTGCTCATCCCTTGAGATTGGTTCCAGGCACAGAATCTTTTCCATTTTTCAGCATAAGATTTTATAGTACTAGGCCTCCATGCCCCTAAAATGATATCCATCACTGGTTTACTGAGGGATGGTAAAGGAGAGGTTAGGTAATTAGCCAGGCTGCTAGGTTCAGTGCTTGAAGTGGAGGGTGTAGAATCTGGTTCTCCTGCTGAGACAGTAGGGTAGGAGTTTGAGGCAGGTGCCATGGGGCCAGCAGTGACACACTGCACAGGAGGGGTACCAGTGTTGGTGTGGCCAGTCTCGTGAAATCAAAATCATCCTTGGTTTGTCTTGTTTGATCTTTAGTAGTACTTTGGAGAGCAGAGGCAGAGGAGGAAAGGCATAAACTGATAGGTTTTTCCATCTAAAGGACAGAGCATCCACTTTCCAAGCTTGTCTGTGGGGAGTCCTTCTGCAAAATTTTTCCAATTGATAGTTCTGGGGGGAGGCAAACAGGTCTATATCTGGGCTCCCCCATTTGCTTGTCAACATGTTGAAAATCCTTGGTTCTAGTTTCCACTCGTGTGGGTCCATGAGGTTTCTGCTTAGTCCGTCTGCCAGAATATTTAGTTTTCCTGGCAGGAATTGAGCTTGTAGATGCACTTGGTAGCTCAAGGCTGTGTTCCACAATGGCATGGCTAGTCTGCAGAGGGGGTAAGAATGTGTACCCCCTTGTTTATGTACCACGTAACAGTGGTGTTGTCCGTCTTTATCATTAACTGTCCTAGAAGAATGTGGTCCTTGAAGGCTGTCAGAGCATTCTGAACAGCTAACATTTCTTTTTTAATTGATGTGCAGATGCATGTGACTTGGGTTCCATTTGCCCGGAATGCACTTCCATGTCAGGTGCACCCCCCCCCCCCCCATGCATAGTCTGATGCATCTGTTGTTAGGATTTTGGCGGCAGGGGGTAGTGTGAATGGTAGTCCCTTGTTTTGGTAGCAGGTCACTGTCCACCAAAGGAACTCTAGGCATAGGCAAGGTATGATAGGAATCATTGCTTCTAGAGCCTGAAAATGTTGACACCATAGGCTTTTTTAGATACCATCGTAGTTTCCTCATATGCAGTCTTGCATATGGAATTAAAAGAATGCAGGAGGCCAGGAACCCCAAGGCTTGTAGTATTTGTCTTGCGATAGCAGTGTTTTTGTGGCCACTTGTTTGAAGTAGGTTATCAAGTGAATTTGTTTCTCTGGCGTGAGGAAAGCCATCTGGGAAGTTGTATTCAAGCTTGGTCCCAGGAATATCATTTGTTGACAGGGTACCGGGTGTGATTTCTTTTCGTTTATGGTGTACCCCAGACAAGTTAGCACCCTTTGTACAAAAGCCAGATGATAAAAAAGTATGTCCTGGTTTTCTGCCTGAATTAGACAATCGTCCAGGTATGGATATAGTTGAATATTTCTTTGCCTGAAAAATGCAATTACTGGAGCTAGGCACTTTGTGAATACCCTGGGCGCAGTAGATAAGCCAAAGGGCAGTGAAGAGAACTGATAGTGCATGTAGCCTGCTTTGAAGCGTAGGTATCTTCTGCATGATTCCTTGATTGGGATCTGCAGGTATGCTTCCTTTAAATCTAGTGTTGCCAACCAGGCATCTTTGCCTAGCAAAGGAAGCAACTGGCGAAGAGCCCGCATCTTGAATTTTGGAATCACCAAAAAGGTGTTTAGAGTAGACAGATCCAGGATAGGACGACATGAATTGCCTTTTCTGGAATCCAGAAAAAGTAGAAACCTTGTCCCTTTTCCTCTGCTGGTACCAATGGAATAGCCCCCTATGCGTAAGAGAGAGAGTACTTGTTTTGGGCCTCTGCCCACTGATTTGGAGGTAGAAATGGCCAACCATTTGGAGTTGGTAACGTGCGGAAGTGAAATCTGTATCCTTGGGACACTATTTAAAACCCATTTGTCCTGGGTAATGAGTCCCCAATTCTTTGCATGAAGTGCAATCTTTCCCCCGAAAGGGGCAGTCAGTTGAGAAGTGCTTGGAAGTTTTAGAAAAGAATTCACTGAGACAGTTTACCATAGGGGGAGTTTTATTACTCCCAGATTTGGAAGTGGAGGCCGCCCCCACTGCTTAGTTCTGTGCGTCCCCTGGGACTGAAGCCTGGGTGCTCTGCTAGATCTGGGTTTGGACTGAGAAGGTCTGGAAGAGGCAGGAAAAGACCAATTCTTAGAAGGCCAATGCCTACCAAATCTTGGAGGTTGTACTTGTACTTGTAAGAAATCTTTAACAGTTTGCATAGATTTAGCTTTTTCCTCCATCTTTTTAAGAACTTCTTCTGCCTTGTTGGCAAACAGGCAGTCCTGATTTAGGGGAGCATCCAGTAATTACACTTTAACATGATCTGGCAAGGATTGCTCCTTAAGCCAAGCATGCCTTCTAAGTACAGACCCAGTTGCAGCAAACCTGCAAGATGCCCCTAGTGAATCAAAACCACATTGCAACGTATGTTTACCAACTTGTTCAGCAGAATGCATTAAATCCTGTAAATCTTTATTTTCAACACAATCAGGAATCAACATCATTTTCGGTTTATGCAATCCAATAATATGCTGCTGATACTTCATCGTATGAAACTGGCAATTCAAGGCCCTAATGGCCAAAGCTGAAGTGCATACCTTCTTGCCCCATCTATCCAGCGCCCTGGAGTCCCTGTCAGTGGGGGTAGGATATTTGGCAGTAGTAGTTTTAATGCCCTTGGGTCCCTGTGAATTGGTTTCAGGATCTGCAGTAGGATTTTTGAAAAGGAATTTGTGACAGTCAGGAACCCTGTAATATCTATCAGGTTTTCTGGGAGCACGAAGTAGAGAGTCAGGGGCCATGCTAGATTCCGAAAAGTCATCATCAACAATGTCCAGTACAGGAAGTATAGCTAAAGGCCTGTGCTGGGGCAGGAGCAAAAAATCCCTAAGCTTCTTTTTAGAATCAGAGAAATCCTGACTTTCCCAAAGAAAATGCTCCCTGAGAGTATGCAAGGTTTCACCAAAAGGGAAATCCTCTTGGGGGTGGGCAGAGGGAATAGAGTCCTCAGCATCAGAATTCTCATTGGTAGATAAGGGTAAATCCTGCTCATCAGAGGAAACAGAAATGTCAGAATCCTGGTCAGAAGTATCATAAGCAAACTCAGTCCTAGGTCTCAGAGGGGGAAGTTTGGCTTCCCTTGATTAAAGTAATAAAGTCTTCAGCCATTCTTATCATTTGTTTTTTATGCATAGAGGCCTCACCATGCAGTCTGGATGTCAATTTCCTAGGCATGGTTCGAGTTTTAGGCCTTGAAAAAGAAGATGGCGTCAGTTTAATATGCAAGTCAGTAGTCCTGAATACACCTCCTTAGAAGCCGGTGCCTGCACAGCGGCTCTGGACCCATCCAAGGTACAGACATCTGCCGGTTCCACAGTTGAAGCACCTTGCAGCATACCGGACTCCGAATGGGTCTCAGTAGAGGCCTGCAAATCTGAAGTAGCGGGTATCAGGGGCTGCAAAAGCGCCTCACTGAGTACTGGTGCCTTGGCGGCCTGTCTCGGTCTTTATCTTTGCATTTTTTGGGAATGTCGGTAGTCGGATGGCTTACCGAAGACATATCGGGATAATTAAACCAAGCACCAAAATATTTAGAAGCGAAAATATACAGACGATGGATAGTTTGTGGTTTAAGTAAGGCACAAAACCGACAGTTAGGTACGGCGTGGTCGGGGCTTAGGCTAGGAATACAGTACGAATAAAAATCTTAATGAGGTATTTGCTTTCAACAAGAAATGCAATTATTTACTTTTACTGACGTCGGATTAGAGCAAGAAAAAGTTTCCCCAATGGGGTACTTAGCTTTTAGTTGAAGACTTTGTTCTGAAACTCGAAAACGAAAATTTCAGGAGTCGGCCGACCGGCACTTGTGAGCTACTTCTGCTTCGGGCACCGTGTGGCAAGAAAGACTGATGTAATAACGTCGGCTGCATGTTTTATACCTCTAATGTCATGGAAGAAGAGACAGCAAACCAAAGTAGGACCCAAGACTTTGTTAATCAAGCCGACTGAGGGCTGCTGCTAGCAGATAACCCAAATGTGATGACTGCAACAGTGAAACATGAAGAACATCTAAGGTTCACTAAACAAAGGCTACCAGGGCTAAAAACGTAAGAAAAGTAAAGTAAAAATGAAAAAAAAAAAAAAACATCCAAAAACAAAACCTACTTGCTAGCAAGCTGGAAAATCCCAAGGAGCTGAGCAATCTGCGTCTGTCAAGTACTTGCGACAAAAGAGATCTGAGGGGTTAGAGGGCAGCAGACCATAATGGGAGGGGAAGAGCTTGCCTGATAGACCCACACGTGATGAATGGTGGCTATGTTAACATCAGATCGAAAAGGTAATGAATAATTGCCTACGGAGACAAGCATTAAAAACTATACTCAAGCAAATACACATACATGTTACAAATCTGTTTCTGCGACAATAGGGTGATTTGCATGCAGTCAACTTCTCTTTAGTCAACTACTCAGTTTGTTCACCCGGCATACACACATACACACACAATTTTTGTAGAAGTGCAGACTGAAAGTTATTCAACAGCCTCAGTACCACAACAGGCAGCACACCTGCCTTGGGTGGTGCAAGATCAGAAGACTGTCGATTCTATTCTCACACAAGGTATTTGGGTTAATTTCCCAATACTGAAACGGCAGTGCAGCTGCACTCAAGTGTACCGTCCTTTGTATAAGATGTTAAACAGAGGCCCCATCTGCCTCAATTATTGCTAATTTAGGTGGATGTAAAAGAGCCCACAGCACTTGTCAAAAAGACTAGAGGTAAAGTTTCCCCTAATCAGTATGAACAACACCTTGGTCTCCTGTGAAGAGAGGCTATTTGCCTAGTGGTACTACTTAGTCAACAGTCTAAATAAAATAGGTTGTGTGTGTTAAATGTTTACCCATTACTGAAACAGCAACCCTGCTACTCTCCAAGCAGATATACAAAATTATTAAGCTAGGACAGTGCCTTCCATTAAGGACATAACTACAAATCAAACAACAAAATTGCAAACGAAGATTTACATGAGGAGAGCCTTGCCCTCATCAGGCCCACATTCAGAATAATAGATGAAAGGATATTCTCAAAGGTGGCACCAGTAAAAAGGAACCAGCTCCTGTCAGACTTCAGACAAGAAAGTACCACAGAAGCATTTAAAAGCAAACTAAAATAATGGTAACCATTTGAAATATTGGGATCCGCTAGACCAAGTTCCTGTAATAGTGACTGAATGGCTGAAAGATAATACTCACACATACTAAGCCATTTCTCAGAATATTCCCTTTTCTCCAAGGTAGAGCAATCTCACAGTTGGTACACATAAATTAGGGGTGTGTGGTGGGCTTGCCCCCCCACTTGTTCCCCTGCAAAAAAGTTTTAAAGAGAGGAGCAATTTTTGAAATTCACTTTTTTCCTTTATTTCTAGTCTCTCTCAATTTGGCTTGTCTGTAACTCAGCATTTTGAGTGCAGACATTTCAGTAGGGAACTTTAAACAATACTTGCTAAAAGAAACAGCTTACTCTAGCAGTAAAGTAAAGGTACAGGTACAACATTATCAACCTCTCCAACTACAGATGTCTGAATGCGCATGTGTTAAATGAACACTTGTATCACAACTGCTGTATGCTCAACCATTACTAAGCACCTAAATGTTCTCATTGCAAAAGTTGCTCTTTAAATTACTAGTTTATATATTGTTTCAAACTTTTCTGTTATCATGTAATTACCTTTGTTTAGACCTTCCTGTGATATTCGCTGTAATAAGTATACATATTGCATATGTGAACAGTTTGTGTAATACTTGAATGCTTTGACATTGTAATTTATGCCCAGTGGGCCCAAGCTGTGCCTGAAAAAGGTCTGTCAGCAATTCACTTATCTGGTTACCAAAAAGTAATGAATAGTTTCTTTTGCTTGTGATGTTCACTGTAACATTTCCTTTGTAAGGAGACAATGCAGCAAGCTTTCCACTTGCTTTATGAAAGCTTTTCAGTTTTTGACTTGCTTTAGGGCTACTGTTCAGACTGAACTGTGTCTGTGACACTTGGAAGATAACATCCACATCCTAAAAACTCAACTAGTCTGTTCGATCTTTACACTGGTAGCAAAAGGCAATTCCTGTTAAAAAATTCCACCTGTGCTTGATAAAAAGCCAAATGAAAGCAGAAAAAACTACGTTATGATTTGGACTCTGGTTACTGAGCTGGAGTAAAGAAAATGCACTGCCCATTAATAGCAAAACAAGTGATACTGCAAGGCAGACAAGTAAATGTTATGTCCACTCAAAATATCAGCTTTATGAGACATACCCTGCAATCAGTTTCTATAGCAGACTACATTGATTCTGAACCAAAATACAATTGGATGAAAAAATATAATATGGTGCTTATGTATTAAGTGATTGCTTTTAACCTGTTCAACATTGCAAGCTTAAATGTAAGACAGCTGAAAGTACAGTACTCCCCAAACTTTCCACCTCAATGAAGTCAGCCCTAAAGTGCGTTTTCAGAAGAAAAAAAAAGCATTAGGCACTATTAACATAAATAAAGACACGAGTACTTAAAGCAGAAACAAACTGAGCAGACCAAAAAGCTTGGTGGAACTGTATAAATTCACTGGAAAGGTAGAGCAGGAGACTCAAGTCTGCCATATGTCAGAACACCTCACATATGGAGCTAAATAATGTCCATAGATGAACAAGTTACAATAACTGGAAAGCAAAATATCTAAGATACAAATACAACAGTAGTTTTGTTGTCAGGGACAATTTCACATGCAGAGGTTTCTGTAGTCGAACTTGTTTGCTCAGATGTAATCTGATAATTGCCATCACAAGCATCACATGTTAAAAAAATGGCTAGACAGCTAAATCAGTAAAATGAGTCACTGCAAACTGGAAAAAAAAGTTTGAAAATGGAAAATAGTGTGTTCCACCAAAAGACTACAAATACCTGCAAAAATAGGACATTTAAAGTGCGACACAAACAGAAATAATTCCAGCTGACAATACTTGTTTTGCTGAGTACACATCTTTATTTCCTAAGTGCAACAGAAGTCAGATGTTTCCAAACCTCAGGAGCCTACATTTGCCACAACAAAGACCGCCTTAACTGCACATCCTTTTCATAACTACCATTTTCATAAAAATATATTAAGAAATAACATTTTGGTGCCAAAGTCATGGACTGAAACTAAATGGCAAAAAATGCATTATAGTATCTTTTGAGAGGTCATCTACCCCAGGAAACTACCACACTGATAATACACCCCTAAGAATTGACCCAGATGTTTGGGATAAGGGAACTTACGTTGACAGTGACCAACATTTCAACCAACATGTGCCCACTGTTGTAAGTCCTTCTACAATACAGAGCCTATCAACAAAGGAATTGTGTCTAAATTTAGGCATGTCTCTCCCCCCCCCCCCTTTTAATTAACACTCAGTCAGTCAAGTATAATGCCCCCTTCTGGCAAGTATCTATCCAAACATATGTAACTGGAATGCACACAGAAATACCCCATTAAACGGATACAAGGCATGTACAACACATTCTACATGGACCAACTGAAAGTCCTGCCACTACACACTGTATCCTACAGACCCTGCTAAGACGTGACCTTTGTCTAGCATTCAGGACATCCCCTGAACCAATACTGATGGATGTACTGCACATCAGAAAGTCAAATAGCATCAGAAATACTTGGACTACAGATCAAAACCTTTTCTGCAACACCAACAGAATAGGAGGGTCAGGTGCATCTCACAGAGGATACCAGTAGTCTGGAACAGACTCCCGATCCACATAAAACAAAACTCAACCCTGTCTATAGTCAATTTCCACTTGGATCTATGGAATGGAAACATACTTTACCCCAGGACTGCCCCCTGTATTACCAGTGGACAAAGG